>NC_025701.1:34134860-34145459 GCF_000633955.1 Camelina sativa | reverse complement strand
CCAATGGTTGGATTCAAGATCAAGGAGGGAAGATGAAAATGTTTCCTCTCGATAATTGGTATTAGCCTATAGATATGTTTCTGTTATGGAAGATGACAGTTTTCTTCTATATGTACTGGAGAAACAGATTCCACTTCCATTCAATATAATAGTAATTTAAGAGCTCTGAGTTAAATGATGTCACCTCTAAGCCAGGCTACCTAACTGACTGTAGTAGATTTGATGACACCACAAGCTTCTCCACAAGCTTTGTGACGCCTGCCCCCGGAGACAGCGACTCTAAGCCAATGCTTGGATTCAAGATCAAGGAGGGAAGATGAATTTGTCTCCTCTGTAGGTATAGCCTACAGATACGTTTGTTTAGATACATCATGTACAAGTTTATATGGAAGATGACAAATCTATTGGAGAAACAGATTTCACATATAACTCAATAAAAATATTTTCGTACCTCCGAATTCGATTTCTTGTTCTTGTCATCTCTGCAACTTCTGTCAAAAATTTCGAAAATAGTATCACATTGTTAAAAAAAAAAAAAATCGACACATACAATAATAAAAATTTCTTAAAGCGGCCGTGATGGGCCGAGCAAAAAGATTGGACTCTCTATAAGCTAATACAACTAAGAGACCGTAAAATGGGCCAGGCCCATTTAATTTGTTCAAGGCAGCGCCATCAAACAAATCCTATTAAACCCTGAAACCCTAGTTTCGGCTCATTGTATATGTATCTCGCTCAGTAGGTTTTTAGGGTTTTAGTTTCTTCTCCTCCAAAAATGACGATGTATGTGCAGTACGAATCTTCTTCAGGCTATGCCATCTTCGAGGTGCACGGACTAGATGAGATCGGACAGAACACTGAAGCCGTTCGGACCTCCGTCTCTGACCTCAGTCGGTTTGGCCGTGTAGTTCAGCTCACAGCCTTTCACCCCTTCGAGTCTGCCCTCGATGCTCTCAACCAACAAAACGCCGTCTCCGAAGGTGACTCTTCATTACCCACTAACTTGTTCCTTGTTTTGTATCTTCATGTGTTGTGTTGAGTGTATCTTGTTATATACACTGCTTGTTCTTCGATTTAGAGCTAGAACAGAGACTTTCACTTAGGTGTTTGGTTCAGCTGGAAAAGTAAACCCTTAGATTTAAACCCTCATAGTTCAAAACCCCTGGATATATATATATATATATATATATATTGTAGAAAGCGCTTCAATTTATTGTTGATTCATTGTTTTGATTATATCATTGATCTCTGGAATTGGATTTATCTGATGTTGGTAGGTGTTATGACTGACGAGCTTAGAAGTTTCCTGGAGTTGAATCTTCCTAAAGTCAAGGAGGGAAAGAAACCCAAGTTCAGCTTAGGATTGGCTGAGCCTAAACTCGGTTCACATATTTTTGAAGCAACTAAAATCCCATGCCAGAGCAATGAGTTCGTACTTGAGCTTCTCAGAGGTGTACGCCAGCATTTTGATAGGTTCATCAAGGACCTAAAGGTGTGCCATCCTTCTTTGTATTTAAAGGCCTTCTCTTGTCTTCTAGCTCGTTACCTATGGTTTGTGTTCTCATGAACATTTTATATTTGTGTAGCCTGGTGATCTTGAAAAATCTCAGCTTGGGTTAGCTCATAGCTACAGCAGAGCCAAGGTGAAGTTCAATGTTAACCGAGTGGATAACATGGTTATTCAAGCTATTTTCCTGCTTGACACCCTTGACAAGGATATCAATTCCTTTGCCATGAGAGTCAGGTTTGTTTTGTGCTTTTTTTCCCTTTCAGATTCTGTGTTGCAATTTACCTTTGAGAAATATTGGTAGCTGAACTGGTTACAATGTTCTCACAGGGAATGGTATTCGTGGCACTTCCCCGAGCTAGTGAAGATAGTTAATGACAACTATCTTTACGCCCGTGTTTCAAAGATGATTGATGACAAGTCAAAGTTGACTGAAGACCACATCCCAATGCTTACTGAAGTCTTAGGGGATGAAGATAAGGCAAAGGAGGTCGTCGAAGCTGGAAAAGCTTCCATGGGTATATTTCATGAGCCGTGTTTTTTTTAATAGCAATGAATAAATGAGTGTTTCTAATATCAATTGTTCTGAGACGGTTATTTTCTTACCTATTGACAGGTCAGGATTTGTCACCAGTTGACCTGATCAACGTACAGACCTTTGCTCAGAGAGTTATGGATCTTGCTGACTACAGGAAGAAGCTCTACGATTATCTCGTTACCAAGATGAGCGACATTGCCCCTAATTTGGCAGCTTTGATTGGAGAAATGGTTGGTGCTCGTTTGATTTCACATGCTGGAAGTCTGACTAACCTTGCTAAATGCCCATCATCCACCCTCCAGATTCTTGGAGCTGAGAAGGCGCTTTTCAGGTTCAATATCTGGCCCTGTCTTATATTAATTTTCCCAAGTTTTTCTTTTAGTGTTGCGTGTGACATGTACTGCTGTGATGTTTCAGGGCACTTAAAACACGTGGAAACACTCCCAAGTATGGGTTGATTTTCCATTCTTCCTTCATTGGCCGAGCCTCTGCTAAGAACAAGGGTCGTATCGCTCGTTATCTTGCTAACAAGTGCTCTATAGCATCCCGGATTGATTGTTTCGCTGGTATAGTTCTGACAACCCTGGAGAAGAGCTTTGTGTTGTGAGAAATGCTGTTAAGTTTTAAATTATGTACCTTGATATGTCCTACGCAGATGGTGCAACTACTGCCTTTGGTGAGAAGCTTCGTGAACAAGTTGAGGAAAGGCTGGAATTTTATGACAAAGGTGTTGCCCCACGCAAGAATGTGGATGTAATGAAGGAAGTCATAGAGAATCTGCAAAAGAATGGTATTTCGTGTATAGCTTTTTTTAGTTGAAAACAGAGTTCTCCTAGAGTGATGGTGGACTCAGTGTTTGATCTGTTCCTGGTTTAGATGATGAAGGGAAGGATGTCTCAGCAAAGAAAAGCAAGAAGAAGAAGGCAAAGGGTGAAGAAGAAGAAGAAGAAGAAGAAGAAGAAGAAGAAGAAGAGGTGGTGGCAATGGAAGAGGACAAGTCAGAGAAAAAGAAGAAGAAAGAGAAGAGGAAGATGGAGACAGCAGAGGAGAATGAGAAATCAGAGAAGAAGAAAAAGAAGAGTAAAGCTGGAGGAGACGAGGAGACTGATGATGGCCACAGCACGAAGAAGAAGAAGAAGAAGTCAAAGAGTGCAGAGTAGGGATGCAAAACATAACAAACCCTGTATTGTATTTTTATTTTTGAGTAATGTCGGCTGCGTTTCGTTTTCTTAGTGAACTTTGGATAATTTTTGTTTTGGTCTGGAAACGATGCGAGATTTGGTAACATCATAATATTGTTTAGGTTTCACGATTCTGTTTCTGTTTTACAGGCTGTAAGTTCTGTAATCACACGATTACTTCGGAAAAATATCATCCGAAGTGCATATCAAAATCTCCCATGCTATGTGAAAAGATTAAATGGTAAAATTAGTATGTTGGCTGACGTTTACAACCGTGGAGTCTCCATTTTACAAAATACTACAACTGCTAACAATAGACTATTAGTAGTGCTTGTATATAGACTATTAGTTGTGTATACAGCATTAGTCTAACTTTTTACGGTAGGGATTCTAAATTGCCTCCATATATCATCATCATGCTAGTAGTTGTGGTTGTATGGAGTAATGTATAAATCTATATAATAATAGCAATCTGAATAAATGCAAAGAACAGTTCCGTGACATTTTATTAAAAAAAATTCAGTTGCATCTTTTCATCGTGACTTTTCATTAAAAAAAATATTATTTAATTATTCTTTTGACAAAAATTATATGGTTGCGTCTCTTTAGAAAGTTACATCTGTTGAATGTAGAGTTGTGTCTATTACAAACAGTTGTGACTTTTGTATATAATATTAGTTCGTTTAGTTTTTATTGTTTGTTTATGTTTTCGCTTGGCTCTGTTTTCGTTTGGCTCTGTTTTTGTTTCAAACTTTCCTTTTAGTTCAAATGTACACGTCTTTAGGATTATATATATTTGTTCTTCTTTTGGGAAATTTTTAAACTTTCTTTTTAACATATGATAATAGTAAGCTGAATAAATGCGGACAACAATTGCGTCTTTTCATTATGACTTTTCATAAAAAAAAAAATTAATTTTTATTTTTTCGACACAAAAATTATATTGTTGCGTCTTTTTGAAAAATTGTAAATGTATGTTGACTGTAAAGTTGTGTCTCTTACGAACAGTTGTAACTTTTCCGAACAGTTGTGTCCATTCAAATGTTCACATCTTAAACTAGTATAATTCTTCATAAATTATCTTTATTTATTAAAACATATTAAAAGAAATTATCCTAACCGTTTAATTGAAGCATTGAAACATTTGGTAAATTTAATATTTAAGATCACATCACTCGGATAAACTCTGCTTTCATTTACTAATCATGTACGTGCAATCCTATTTATGTGTAAGTTACTTAGAAAACATTGTTTTCATTTATTTATATTAATATTTCAATTGTTCTAAATTTTTAATAATCAACCATTTGCAAGTATTTTTAAAAATTACTAAATATATATTATTATAAGAATGAATTTTTTGTAAGGATTATTGATTTAACTAAAGGTTTATGGATTTTTCTTAAAAAATAAAGTTTTAAATTTTTAATGAAGTCATTTAGATTATAAATCTGTTTGTATTTTTTTCACTCATAATTGTTTTTACCTTTACAAAAAACTAGATAAATAACCAACATCTTGTACAGAGAAAAATAAGTAGTAAGTACATTTAATATTGGATTAACTATCTACATAATCTATTAGAATTGTCAAAATATTTAATGACTTTAGACTTTTTATATATCATATGTTTTGTCTACAAAATGATAGTTGTTTGTATTATATATTCATCTACAATTCCACCTCTATGAATATAGATATATTCATTTTTATTAATGTATATTATAAGTGAGTTATAAGTGAAATGTGTGATAGTTTTTGTTTATTTATATTTAAATTTGAGATTGATTGGTAATCTTCTTATTCTTAACACTGATTCTTCAATAATTTTAAAAACCAGCGACTAAATATAGTGAGAGAGATGAAGAAAATCGACACTTGTGTCGCTTAAATACATCTCCGAAAAAACCAGCGACAGAAACACGGTGCAATGATTCACAGAAGATATTGACGGAAATGATTAAAAGAGAAAATTGCACTATAATTACAGTCGTTAGAAGGTGTCACTGAGACTCACAAACGAACAAGGCTTATGTCTAAAAGAAATAAGGTTATTAATTTGATAAATTTTGATTTATTGATTTCAGAAATATAAATATGTAAACATATTCATTAATATAAATAGGTAAACATATTCATTTATAAAAATATATTTGAGTTATGTGAAACATTGTAAATAATTAACTTAATTTGAACGACTTTACATTATGTCATTTTATGAGTGGTCTCAATTAATTTTTAATATCTTTTCAACTTTTTATACGATTATTTTGGAAATTTATAGTGTTTTATACAATGTATTCATGTTTTTAACAATTAAAACAAAAAAAAAAGAAAGATATTTAAACTGATAAATCTATAAAAAGACATTAGAGTTCAAAATTACCAAATAAATCCCTTATATATATTAATAGAGAAGCATTCTCAAGAAAATGCTGATGTGTCGTCGCTAGAGAGCTCGAGAAACCAATGAATTTATAGCCCTCATTTTTATGGATATTTACACATAATTTCTATTGAATGATTAAGGAATATTCCTTTTCAATTAATTGAAAAAAAATCAAACATTTCAATTTTAAAATATTTTTAAATCATTTTTATAACATATATAATTATTATAACATTATTAGATCTAAAACATCTTAAAACCCAAATGTACTCACCTATTAAAAAAAAACTGAAAACTATTCACATATTTAAAATTTCCAAAATAAAATTATCATAATAATCATTATTATGGGCAATTGACTTATTTAATACCATTGATATAATATTCCACGGGTGAAACATATTTTTACACAAAATAAAATAAACAAAATAAAAAATCTTGCATAGATTGAAAAAAGAGTGGATTATATATTAAGTTCATACATAGTAGTTTGATCTAAACATATTCTCACGGGTTATATATTTTGTTTTTACACAAACAAATTTTAGATCCTCGAAAATAACTTTATTCATAACACTAATTTTATCTGCATAGATTTATCCCGCACATAATGCGGGTTGTTACCTAGTAATTATACATTTTTTTCAAATTAACACTCTATATGGTGATGTTATATGTAAACATATAAGCATTTATAGATATAAATATGTTTAACTATATAAATATGTGGGAATAAATATAAGAATCTACTTATCTTCAAATGTATAATTGTAGGCAACGAATAATTATATAATATTAAAATAGAAAACAGAATTAAATAAAATATGGGGATTTAATTATATTAAAAATTATTTTAAAAATGCAACTACCTATCATATGTTTATAGCACTAATCATTATTTATTTAATCGTAAAGATTTGTATCCCTTATTTGCATATTTTACTTGTAATTTTTCTCAAAATAATTGAGTGAAATATGTGTAAGTTACATCAATGGCAAAATCTGTAAATATTCTAGTCAAAAGGTAACCCACTAATTAAATGGACTTAAAAGGTCATTAAGAAAGATACGTCAACATAAAACTTCTGTTAATCATATGTAAAAATAAATTTATTTTTAAGAATATTTATCAAAATATTTTTAAGAGTTGTATTTTTGAAATTTATTATACCATAATTTAATAAAAATATACTAAAAAAAAATTGTAATAAATATTTTATTAAAATGAGTTCTCCCACGATATCGCGGGGGCTCAATACCTAGTTAATTAAAAAACATAGCTTATATAAATTGCCATCTTTCTACGTAACATTGATTTGAGGCCATATGATTTTCGGCAAAGAGAAAAACTAATCTAACCCGCTTGATACCAAATGTAGTAGAATAAGAAGAGCAGCTTGCATTTGAATGGTCAGTTAACAAAAGGTTAAATTGAATAGAGGTTGAAATTGCGTATGTGACAATAGAGCGAGCTACCTCCTCATGCATGAACGAGAGATAGCTCGTGACCAACCACGGTCCCATATTCTTAGTTTAAATACGCATTTCACTTCACACACCCCTCAAAAGAAATACTATAACACAACAATCAAATCAATAATTTTCCTTAATTGGCATGATGATCATCAATTTTCTCCTGTTAACTCTTCTAGTGATCATCTCTCCGATTTGGGCCGACAAAAATCTGATGATAAATGAATGCCACAATGCACAAGCACCGACCACATGCATGCAGTGTCTTGAATCCGACCCAACCTCCGTTCATGCTGACCCTGTTGGTATCGCCGGAGTCGTCATACACTGTCTCGACTCTCGCCTTAATATCATCATCAAGCAAGTTTCCTCTCTATCTAATAACCATATATGTTTTTTTTTTGTTTCCTGTAAAATCTTGGATTATAATGTAACAAGTATTGAATTGTTGTAGCAACCTAACGGAACTATCGTCAAAGGAAGACAAAGCTGAAGTTAAGAAAGTTTTGAAGGCTTGCAAACAGGACTTGTCGATGAAGGTACCTAAAAAATTGTCGGAAGCCAAAACGGATCTGAGAAGCGGTGATTACGACAAAGCCGCTAGATCGATAATGCTTGCACTTGGCTACCCTCTGAGCTGTCGGTCCAATCTCCAAAGTGTCAAGTTTGATGAGTATTTGTTTGAGGAGTCTTTGGAGCTATTTAGCCAAATCAACATATATGCCCAACTCTCTGATGCTGCTATGAGGATCATTGATCGCTTCTAAACTCAACATACAAATAGTCATTGGAGCTAATAACCTCCCATCTCTTTCTTTTTCTCTATGTACGAAACTCAACATCGACGCTTAATTACCCCAATTAAAATAAAATGATTCCCTCTATTATACGACATTATGTTTTTTTATTAAATCATTTTTTGTTTTGTTTTAAATTAATGCATGATTTCATTATGCTTAACATTCGAGATCATCTAGTAGTAAACGTGATGTTCTGTTCTTGAAACTAAACTCATCGATCTTTAAGGACAAACGTGATGGGCCACGCATCACCAATTCCCCACCCAATAACAGTTTAGTAATTAAATATCACTTGCCTGACTCGATGATTCTGAGTCAGGCTTTTCAAGCCATTGGTAACAAGGACTGGTTTCTATTTGTGGACGTCATGCTTGTTGAGGACAAGGCCGTTGTTGAGCTGCCGATGACTAACACTGCTGCTTCTTCAAACCCTGCTCCGACTCTTCCTACTCTGATAACTCATGGACCAGAGGAGAAATCATCAAAAAAGAGGAAATCTAAAACTTCGGCCAACGGAAGTCGTAAGACACCAGCTCTTGGGGTTGAGACGTCAAGTGGTAAAAGAGAGGTTGAACCTATTGCAACTGGTTCAATAGCAAAAGGTAACCTTCGTTTTTTTTTCTCTAAATATATATATATATACTGCTTTAAAATTTATTGGTCACAATTGACCAAGAGAAAAATTCTTGCACATACGTTAGAACTTGTGGATGAGAGCCATAATAATGATGAATTCGTTTCAGGAACAATAGCCAAAGGTATGAAAATAATTAATTAGATTATGGTTGAAGTTAGTGATTCTCTTCATTTTAATATGTTATTAGTTTTGGTATATGTTAGTATTAACCGTTTGATTAGCTCCAACTGCTACAGAGAACCTTCGAACTGATGAAATGTACAAAACCAGTGTTGCTGAGAACCAAGGTCGTGTTGATGCTACTTCTGAACCAATGCAAATCGGTAAATTTTCACTTCCTGATTTGGTTGAATGAATATACATTTTGATCCCTTCTTAAGTATAATAATGTATGTTTGTAACATGGGCGTTTTCTAAAATAATGTGTAGAAACTGGAACTGGTACCAAGGAAATTGTTGAAAAAGTTGGTGAGGAGGTTAAGTCTGTGAAGCCTAAAGAAGATAAAGAAAGTAAAGGCACCAGCTAAAGAAGTTGCTTCTAGCTCACAAATCGTTGAGCCTCCTCCTGCTGAAGCTACCAAAGAAGATTCTCTGGAGAATTTGGACAATGTTGTGAAGAAAATTGTGGAAGACGCTTAAGTATTTTGCTCTGCTATATCAGTATTTCTTGTATCTTGATCTCTCTTTTTTTTTTTTTTTTTTTTAAAAAAAATTTTATGTGACTGAACATCAATGCTGCTTCCAAGTTTAAGCAACTTTATTTCCTTTTTTTTTATTTATCATGATTAGTGAGTGGATTGTTTTTGGTTTTAATTCTTGATTTCATTTATGCACAAAATAGTAATCGTATTACCCCCTGCTCATCATTTTTTTAAAACTAGAGATGCATTTTGAGAAATATTTCAAATTTTATGCAATTATATGGATTAACATTTTTAAAAAATCCTTTGGTTTAATAACCATCGAAAATATATTCTAACAAAAAAAAACTAAAAATTCGAATTTTACCGGAAAAAAAAAAAAAAAGGGAAAAGGGGGGATATAATATAATATTGAGGGTAACGTTGGGCCTGAGTGAAATGTTAAATGGGCCATATATATCACCCACTTACCCAACAATAGTGCCAGATGGCGGGACTATAAATTTAACATTTTTAATTAAAAAAAAAATATTTAAAATACAATACACGGCGGAAAATACCTAATTTAATTATTATTACTAATAAGATAGATACATACAATACAATAATACAACTCGCCATTGAAATCAAATCGACGAAGCAGAAGAAGGTTCATAGACAGTGTATCATCTAATCCAGAGGTCTTATAATTACGCTTCCCTTCACCAATATTGATTGCTCCTTTTTCTTCGGCCTCTCTGGATCTCTCTCTCTCTCTCTCTCTCTCTCGTCGGCAGTTTATTTGAATCTACGGACGGAGTATGGCATCGGTGGTGACGGCGACGGCGTCAAGCAAGGTGGAGAAAGGGCATCAGCTATACAGAGACGGCAAGTACAGGGAGGCTCTTCTCTTCTACACGGAGGCTCTTACAGCTGCTAAGCCCAAACCCCAGAAGATCGCTCTTCACAGCAACCGCGCCGCTTGTTATTTGAAATTACACGACTTCAATAAGGTTCTTTTGTTTATTTATTCTATTTGAAACCTCAAGTTTGAAACTTAGAAATGGTTAATTGAAATCAGTGGTAATGAGTGACGTTGGAGCTTGTTTACTTGAAATGAATTCGAAGCTAATGATAAGATCATGAATGGTAGAAAACAAAGGCAAAATGACTTTTTGAAATTGTGAAAGTTAAAAAAGGTTATATAAGTTTGTGTGTTTGGATTCTTCCATCAGGCAGCAGAAGAATGCAGTTGGGTGCTTGAGCTTGATCAGAAACACAGCGGAGCTTTGATGCTGAGGGCTCAGACTTTAGTCACCCTTAATGACTACCAATCTGCTCTTTTTGATGTCACCAGGCTTTTGGAATTGAACCCTGATTCTGAGGTTTATCTCAACCTCGAGTCTCGCTTGAGGACTCAGTTGGTATATCCTTTATATTTATAATACTCTCCC
>NC_025701.1:34124152-34134177 GCF_000633955.1 Camelina sativa | reverse complement strand
TTTTTTTTTTTTTCTTTACGGTATGGATCAATTCAACTGTGTTTGGATTTTAAAAAGCGTTTCTTCTTGTGTTTCTTGGTCAAGGAAAGTCCCTTGCTCCAATTCCTGAATCTGAAGAAGAGTTTGAACAAGACCAAGAACAAGAGAGTGACGACGTTGAACAAGACACAGCAGAGAAGAAATATAGACAAGTTGAGCGGGCTCTCCATGAGAGAAGAGATAAGAGTTGTTTTGACTCTGTAGTTGCCATCAGGAAAGATCTAGAGACTACTCTAAACAAGGGGGAAGTTGTAGCACCTAAAACACCAGAGGTTAGAGATCAGAACAGCAAGGAAGTGCCCTTGTCTGGAAAGCAGCAATCTAATGCGTGGCAAGCCATACCTAAGCCTAAGGGTCATTCAACACTCGATTACGCCCGTTGGGATTCAGTTGAAGATGATTCCAGCGAAGAAGATGACGATGACGACAGCGATGACAGTGATGAGTCTCCACCCCAGTACAGATTCCGTGTAAAAACCGTTGGGGTTCGTCCTGTGAAATGAATATAGTGTAGATAGGAAACATGGGATGATTTCTTGCATATTGTTGCACAGAAGAGCTGGCAACAAAAAAAGCATTAGAGATAAAAGTGGACTAGTGTTACCAAAGCTGACTAGCCATGTTTTATATTGCCTCATCTGCAATTGGTTTCAGCATGCATGTAGTAGTGTGCTTGTGTCTATTTATACATGAAAACATAGAGTTTAGATAAGAGATACACAATACCGAAGACCATCTTCAAATCAAATGGTGTGTTGTTCTATTTTTTTAATGAAATCTTTCTTTGCCTCACAGACTCTACAATTCCTACTTTATTGTAAACGGTCCATGCCATTACGGTACCTATTCCTTCTCCCATCTCTCGCTTCTCCACTGTCTCTCTCTCTTGCCCTCCCTTTACCATGAACTTTGAAGACTGATTACCACCCACACAGTCCTTCGCAACAAGATCCATTGAGCCACATTTGAAACATCCATTCCCTGTAACCATTTTTGCCGCCAAGTAAAGCTGAGCTTGCAGCGTTCCATGTTTTGTCAAGGATTTATACAGTTACAGTATTTCTTTTTTTCTGCCGGAACTGTGACCAAAGTTTGGATACACTCTGGCTGAAATGAATCCACATGTATTCGTCTATCATTGATCAGAGCATTGTCCATCTGGAAAGCAACAACTTGGTATAATTTACAAATCTATGTCAACACTTCAAGTTGACATTTACCTTAAAGTAAGCTTGTTCACATGCATCTTAAAAAAATCTTAATTAACAAGAGATTTTTAGTCACCTATAAAAGGGCTAGCACAAACTGTCACCTGTCTTGGAATCCCTGATTACATCAACCCCTTGACCTTTCCATATTCAGACATGAAGATACACACAACAGCAGAAAATTGTGGTTTCCAAGCGAACACATATATATAAAGGAAATTATCGCTCCGATATGACAGTTCCGAAGCGTGAAAAAATGGTATATATGGAGGTCAACAACATCATGCATGAGACAAGAAGAAAAAGAACAAAATATCACAAACACAGATTTTATATATCAAGCACCTACCTCAGTCACAGGACTCAGTAAACAGAAGAGATGTCAGGAGGCTTTACCTATATCTCACAGGACTCAGGCCTCTGGGATATATATATCTCCTATCTGCAACAGCAATACAAGGTCAGATATTTAAACGTATTTGATACAACTACATGACAAACTGAATCCGTGATGCTTACAGTTTCAAGTACTAGAATGGGCAGCCTTTTCGTTCAGATTGTATCACTTGAGTTTTTTTGTTCAGATTTTTGCTGTTGATCTCTTGGGGTTTAAATTGCTTCATAACCAAACCTGAGTTGTTTTTAATAAGAAAAGAAAAAAAATAGCTGAGGGGCTGAGGGGGTTAAAAAACACGAAACTTATAAAAAGTCAGGGACTCATAGTCAATATAAGGAGCAGACAGACAGCGACAAATGAAAAAAGTAGGAATATTCCAATAAAAAGACGCCACGTAGTTTTAAATTGGGCAAAGCCGAAGATCCCGAGGGCCCTTTCTGCGAGATCAGCAAATGTCTCAAAGCGGCGGTGACTTCAGCCTCCCCGACGAGATTCTCGCCGTGATTCCCACCGACCCTTATGATCAACTCGATCTCGCCAGGAAGATCACTTCCATGGCCATCGCTTCTAGGGTTTCAACTCTGGAATCCCAAGTCTCCGGCTTGAGACAGAAGCTTCTTGAGAAAGATGGGCTTGTCCTTGAACTTGAACACAAAGTCTCCTCCTTTCAGAGACTTTACCATGAGTCTGAGTCCACTTTGAAGAATCTTGTCGATGAAAATGTAAGAATTCTCTTCTTTTTTTTGCTTATCTGTTAGGTTTGACTTGGATCCGAGTGTATGTGTCTTTTACTCAATTGGTTCATCTTTGGATTGAAGATGAAACTAACTCAAGAACGAGATTCACTGGCCATTACTGCGAAGAAACTCGGTCGTGATTTCGCAAAGGTTCTTGCTTTTTTTTTCATATGTTCTGTGTATAGATTATATTTATTCATTTCATTTTGATTTCGTCGTGCTCATAGCTCTTATGTGTTTGATTTCTGTGTAGCTGGAAGCATTTAAGAGACAATTGATGCAGTCATTGAATGATGAGAATCCATCTGTATGCTCTCTCTCTCTTAACATCACTACTTCTTTGACATCCTATTTTTTTCATATCTGGAACCAAAAACTAATGTTCTTCTTTCTACAGCAATCTGAGACAGCTGATCTCAAAATGGTTCCTCGAGACAAAGGTATTGTAACATCTCTTGTTGACCTTCATTTTCTTTATTTTTTTTCCTTTATGTGTTCATGAGATACTTGTTCTGATGTTATCTACTCTGTGTCCATTGTAGATGAGAATTCAAATGGCTTATCTGCACGTGGTTCCTACTCAAACAAAGAAGGTAATTTGATGCCTGATTTATGCAATTATTTAACATACGTTAGGCCAGAAGATTACTTGTTGATGTTTGTAAAACAAATGAAGAACCTGTTCTAATGAGGAGTAATTTTGATGTATGTATGTATGTGTAAATGCTTCATAAAACAGGTTTCAGTGAAGCCAGGCAAAGACTGCCTTTGACACCGCAGTTCTCTCCCGCGTTTACGCCAAGCGGAACACCGAAGATGATATCTACTGCTGCGTCTCCGAGAAGCTACTCTGCCGCTTCATCGCCAAAGCTATTCTCTGGTGCCGCATCTCCAACATCTTCACATTATGATGTACGTCTGTGGTCTTCAGCAAGCCAGCAATCTTCAGTGCCAAACTCTCCTCCTCGCTCACATTCTGTTTCAGGTTTTTACAACTTCAGCATTTACAATAATGTTGTCTGAATTTACATCATCAATGTGATTGTTCTCATCCTCACAAAATCACAAACTCACTATTTCTTATACAGCTCGCCATCCGCGGATTGATGGGAAAGAGTTCTTTAGACAAGCCAGGTACATATTACAAATTGTGAATTTCCTGTAGCCAGCAACCAGTAAATGAGAATGAATGATAGATATATTAGCATGTTGAGTTTGCAGGAGCCGTCTGTCTTACGAACAGTTCAGTGCATTTCTGGCTAACATCAAGGAACTAAACGCTAGGAAGCAGAGCCGGGAGGTAATAATACCTACTGCCCTCAAACACAACTCTTGTGAGAGTCTGAATTTGTACTACATATAATGTTTGAATCCTAAAATGGTGTCATCTCTCTCATCTTTTATCGCCAGGAAACATTACATAAAGCAGAGGAAATATTTGGAAAGGAAAACAATGATCTTTACATATCGTTTAAGGGACTTGTCACTGGCGGGCGTTGAAAGTTGAAACCAAAACAAACACCAACTTCGAAGCTTTCTTTACATGACCGACCAATTTAGTCATGACTAATCCCAAAATTTGTAAAACCTCTTTTAACCATACAAAAAGAGCCAGGGAATTTTGTTGTTGAAAGTCCCCCAGTTCTTTTGCTAATAAGAGTTTATATATATATATATATATATATATCTGTAGAACGCAAAACAAAGATCCAATAATGTATTATCATCTTCATCCATTCGTTGCTGCCTTAGTTGAACAGATGAACAAAGGATGTGAAAGATGTAATAAGTACAAATAATATTTTGTCAACTTATATTCTCAGTAAAACAAAATTTGGGAACTTTCAGAAAACGTTTTGAGAGAGTGTAAAGACGAAACAAATTGATACGTAATCTCAAATCTCAAATCATGGGCTCCTGAAGATTAATTTAGCGTGCTACGTAATGGCCCAATATGGCCCATAAGAGCTAAAACCCTGATTGAGAGAATAGAGCATATATAATAAGAAGCTTTCGGCGCCGTCTCCTTCCTTGCACCTCTCTTCTCTCTCTCTCGCTCACTAGTCTTCATCTTTCTCGTTAAGGTTAGTCGCCGCATCGATCTGTACCGATGATTTGATTCCCATGTAGATGTTTGCTTTTGTGTTTGTCTTGATTAGTTTTAGCAATTTTGTTCCGTTTTGGTGTTTAGATGACTGAGTCTTGCTGGAGATCTCGTTTGATTGTTTAACCAAAACCTTTGATTCATCTCCGGTAGTTTTAGCAATTTTGTTCCGTTCTGGTGTTTAGATGACTGAGTCTGTTGTTATGCATCGTTCGGTTTTACAACTCGATCTGGTTTAGTAGACGATTCCGTTTTGATGTTTAGATGACATAGACTTGCTTCAGATCTGTGCTAATATCCTTTGATTGTCTCACCAAAACCTATGATTCATCTCCGATACTTGCTTGTTTTGATAAGTCTGTTGTTATGTATCGTTCGATTTTTTACCTCTCGATCTGGTTTACTAGATGATCCTTTGTTCTTGAGAATAATTTACGAAAAATTATCATAGTCTTCAGTTGTTTATATGTATCTTCATTTCTGTATGATTTTTATTTGTTTTGTTGCAAGCGTGATATAAGCTAAAGTTTCCCTTCTTATTGTCTGATTTGTAATGAAAATATCTCAGTCAATCAATCTAATTCAATTGCTAATCCTTACTTTTTTCATTGATATTGCAGAGATTTTGGAGGTGACAACAAAAGTTTTACAAAATGGTAATACTTTTGTTTTGGTTCTTATATAGCTATGCATTTATACTATAAGGATTTATGCTTAAATAAAAGACCTTTGTTATATACACTTGCAGGTGAAGTTTACAGCTGATGAGCTCCGACGGATTATGGACTACAAACACAACATCCGTAATATGTCCGTTATTGCTCATGTTGACCACGGTATATTATTAATCACCTCTCTTTTGAGATTTTTCAGCCTTTGTGCATAGTTATTAACTGTTTTAAAATTAATTATCTCTTACTTCTCTAATCTGTTTTGAAAATTAAATACTATCTCTTGTTTATTTGCTTAACGAATTGAAATGTAAACTAATGCATCGTTATTTTATTTGATCAACAGGGAAATCCACTCTCACTGATTCCTTGGTTGCTGCTGCTGGTATCATTGCCCAAGAGGTTGCTGGTGATGTTCGTATGACTGATACCAGAGCTGATGAGGCAGAACGTGGTATCACTATCAAGTCCACTGGTATTTCTCTCTACTACGAGATGACTGATGCTTCTTTGAAGAGTTTCACTGGAGCCAGAGACGGAAACGAATACCTCATCAACCTTATCGATTCACCTGGACATGTTGACTTTTCTTCTGAGGTTACTGCTGCTCTCCGTATTACTGATGGTGCTCTTGTCGTGGTCGACTGCATTGAGGGTGTGTGTGTTCAGACTGAGACTGTTCTACGTCAGGCTCTTGGTGAGAGGATTCGACCTGTCTTGACTGTCAACAAAATGGACAGATGTTTCCTTGAGCTTCAAGTTGATGGTGAGGAGGCTTACCAGACTTTCTCGAGGGTCATTGAGAATGCAAACGTCATCATGGCTACGTACGAGGATCCTCTCCTTGGTGATGTTCAGGTTTATCCAGAGAAGGGTACTGTTGCGTTTTCTGCTGGTCTCCACGGTTGGGCGTTTACACTTACCAACTTTGCCAAGATGTATGCTTCCAAGTTCGGTGTTGATGAATCTAAGATGATGGAGAGACTCTGGGGTGAGAATTTCTTTGACCCTGCCACCAGGAAATGGACTAGCAAAAACACTGGTACCGCGACCTGCAAGCGTGGGTTTGTCCAGTTCTGCTATGAACCCATCAAGCAAATCATTGCCACTTGCATGAATGACCAGAAGGACAAGTTGTGGCCTATGTTGGCCAAGCTTGGTGTCCAGATGAAGAACGATGAGAAGGAACTGTTGGCTAAACCTTTGATGAAGCGTGTTATGCAGACGTGGCTCCCTGCAAGTACTGCACTACTTGAGATGATGATCTTTCATTTGCCATCTCCCCACACTGCCCAGAGGTACCGTGTTGAGAATCTGTATGAAGGTCCCCTTGATGATAAGTATGCAAATGCCATCAGGAACTGTGACCCCAATGGTCCTCTCATGCTGTACGTGTCTAAGATGATTCCTGCTTCTGACAAGGGTAGGTTCTTTGCCTTTGGTCGTGTCTTTGCTGGTAGGGTTGCTACTGGTATGAAGGTCAGAATTATGGGTCCCAACTTTGTCCCTGGTGAGAAGAAGGATCTGTATGTTAAGAGTGTTCAGAGGACTGTTATTTGGATGGGTAAGAGGCAAGAGACTGTGGACGATGTTCCTTGTGGTAACACTGTTGCTATGGTTGGGCTGGATCAGTTCATCACAAAGAATGCTACATTGACTAATGAGACTGAAGTTGATGCTCATCCCATTCGCGCCATGAAGTTTTCTGTGTCCCCTGTTGTTCGTGTCGCTGTTCAGTGTAAGGTTGCATCTGATCTTCCTAAGCTTGTTGAGGGTCTCAAGAGGCTGGCCAAGTCTGATCCTATGGTTGTGTGCTCAATGGAAGAGTCAGGGCAGCACATTGTCGCTGGTGCAGGAGAACTCCATATTGAGATTTGTTTGAAGGATCTCCAGGATGATTTCATGGGTGGTGCAGAAATTATCAAGTCAGACCCTGTGGTCTCTTTCCGTGAGACAGTATGTGATAGATCTTCACGCACGGTAATGAGTAAGTCTCCTAACAAGCACAACCGTCTGTACATGGAAGCAAGACCCATGGAGGAAGGTCTAGCTGAGGCTATTGATGAGGGACGTATTGGTCCAAGGGATGACCCTAAGACCAGGTCCAAGATCTTGGCGGAGGAGTTTGGATGGGACAAGGATCTTGCAAAGAAAATCTGGGCGTTTGGACCTGAAACCACAGGGCCTAACATGGTGGTTGATATGTGTAAGGGAGTTCAGTACCTTAATGAAATCAAGGACTCAGTGGTGGCTGGTTTCCAGTGGGCTTCCAAGGAAGGTCCTCTTTGCGAAGAGAACATGAGAGGCATCTGTTTTGAGGTTTGTGATGTGGTTCTTCACTCTGATGCGATCCACAGAGGAGGTGGTCAGGTCATCCCAACGGCCAGAAGAGTCATATACGCTTCCCAGCTCACAGCCAAGCCCCGACTTTTGGAGCCTGTATACATGGTTGAGATCCAGGCACCAGAGGGAGCTCTTGGAGGAATCTACAGCGTGCTGAATCAGAAGAGAGGACACGTCTTTGAGGAGATGCAGAGGCCAGGGACACCACTGTACAACATCAAGGCGTACCTGCCTGTTGTGGAGTCGTTTGGATTCTCGGCTCAGCTTAGGGCAGCAACCTCAGGACAGGCATTCCCGCAGTGTGTTTTTGATCATTGGGAAATGATGTCGTCTGACCCTCTTGAGCCAGGAACTCAGGCCTCAGTGCTTGTGGCTGATACCAGGAAGAGGAAGGGTTTGAAGGAACAGATGACTCCACTCTCTGATTTCGAAGACAAGCTTTAAGCTCTCACCAAAACTTTTTGCCCTCTTTCGCTTTGGTTACCTCTCTATCTTATTTTTGTCTTTTTGCTTAGACCATGTACAATTATGGTTTTGGATACAAATTTCAAATGCTTAATATGCAATGTGGCTGTTGAATTTTTTTAAAACATATGTGGATTAAACTGAGTTTTTTTTTCCCTCATAAGTGTCTCCATTTTATATATAACAAACTGTTGCAAGTGTTACAACAGTGGTACTTCCACTTACAGAACTCTACAGATTTTCTAAACTTTTAACCGTGGATTAGATCAAAGAGATCCCACTAATCCATTTTTCTACACTACAAAAGTACAAGTCATTCCAAACTTCTAATTCTGCTTTAATGTTTAAACTAAGAGTTCACACCATATTGATCATCTTGGATATGCACTTATTCAAGACTTTGGCTGCATTCATTGAACCTAAGCAGCATTACCAAAAAATTGTTGACAGAATCAGTAGAGTGTCAAAGCTTTAACGTTTCTTTGGAGGTTTTAGAATCCCTCCCTCATTATGCTCATGAACTTTTTGCTTTTGCTTTTGCTTCCTTCGTTCTTCCTCATTCTTATCAACTTCTGAGATTTTGCGCTTCTCTTCTATTTCATAATTCTTACCAGATTCACCTTCATCATGTCTTCTAGAACATTCTCTAACCTCAAAATTCCTTGCATCTCTGGAAGTTATCTCATACTCACTTATTGGAGTTATATTAGAGCCTATTGATGTTTGATTGTGTCTCCAAGGAGTCTGAGGAATTGGGTCAGAAAAATTCAGAAACTTTTCATCTCTTGAAGGATGAAAATAAGGACTTGCAGCTGCAATCTCATATGGGTTCAGAGGTGGCGTATCAACTCTTGGAGGTGGAAGGATAGGTACCGAAAGGGAATCATCAGAAATATGAGCTTGCAAATTCATGTCTGACCTATGGAGCTCATCATGCAATGCAATTCTTTCTCTCCCATCAGTTCTATGATCTGCAGTACCAGTGTTTGTGACAGGTAGAGGTTGGAGAAAAGGACAATAGTTCCTGAGATGAGTGAACCTCAAACACCTGCTACAAAATCTTCTTAGTCATTCATATTGAAATCTGATTACTGCAGTCTCCCCATAATCAAACTTAACTCTTCGGAAGAAACTTAGACGATCAGTTATGCTAACTATAATTCTGATTATGATATAAGCTACCTGAGTAGTAGTAGCATCATGAAAGTCCAGTTCCACCACTTCACCAAGCGCTTCTGCTATTTGTGTCACAGTTTCTTCACAAACATAAGGAAGAGGGATTCCTCTCATCTGAACCCAGATATCTATTGTTGTGAGGAAATCAAAATCAGGAAGGTCCTCCCACCTTTGAAAAGCCACAAACCAATTGTTGAATATCCATGGTTCCCTTCTTTGAACTGATATAAGATCCACCTCAAATTGGAATAGAAACTGAACAAAGGTATCATCCAGAACCCTTCTGTGGACTCTTGCTGCTAATCCCCAAATTCTTGGTAGCGAAGATATCACAGTAAAGAGGTTTTGAGCTCTCGGGTTAAGAGGTCTAGCTATCAAACTTAGCTTATTGCGAGCCACAACAGCTGCATAAGACTCATGTGGGATAAACAATTCTGGATCATCCCTACCCAAAGCCAAATTTTGTAACTGATAACACTCTAATTTACATGTTTTTAGCATCCTTTTTTATCCATATTTTGCATTGTTCATACCTCTAACTTAGCATTTTTAGATCATTTACTGTAGAAATCAAGTTTTAGAGCATTTAGGGTATTGTATTTCTGCATTTGCATATATTGGATGAAAACAGGTGCTAAAGAGCCAAAAATGGGGAAAAACAAGGACAACTCGAGCATGTACCCGAAGGAGCCATCGAGCTACAAGAACAAGTCTGAACCCCAACACGATCGAAGAGGATCCAAGAGCGCGAAGAGCAACCCGAAGATCCACCCGAGGAGTTACCCGACTCAAGCCTCGTGTACCCCATCGAGTAGACCATCGGGCAGGTCTGGGAAGCTAGGTCAAATGGGTTTCCATATATAAACCCCCTCTTTCCCTAGCTCG
>NC_025701.1:34106801-34122955 GCF_000633955.1 Camelina sativa | reverse complement strand
TACAGGCCGAAAGGAGTAGATAAAATGCTTGATTAGGTCAATACTAGAGGTATACTTAACTTTGAGTGACAAAATAAGATAAGTCTAAGTTTACTGACAAAAATGAATTGTTCTTAATGCCTGCTTGTTCATATTGCTAGTGCGACAGTGTGGTAGTATGTTCAAGGTTGATTGTTGCTAGTGCGACAGTGTGGTGACAAGGTTTTAGAGGTTCATTGTCTAGGAAATAATTGCTTGAGGCATGTAAGGCATCTGTACTGGTCTAGAACACTTTGGATTCGATTACCCCCATCCTTAGGAACTTTCGTATTTCATTTCTTGCATTTTCTTTACTTACTCGACCACTTATCCGATCAGGTACATGATAACCTGCATCGAATAATACCTCGAGCTGTTCATATTTTACTTTCATACTCGATCACCACCACTCGATCCTGTACTCGATTGCTTGCATCGAATGCATAGGTCGTGTGGTTTACTTGTTTATATTCTTTTACCTTGTTTATATTAGGACTGTTAGAACCAAACCCCATTATTACTTGGCTTGACTTGCTTGATTCTGATTGCATCCTATCTGCTAGCATTACAACCATTTGGATTGATAACCCTTTGTACTACAACTGCATAGGGAATTGATACCCTGGGTGAAAACCTGTCTATCAGTAACTCATCTCATATTTCATCCGCCATATTTTAGAGAAAGAGGAAAGCAAAAAGGAGACTGTGTTTCTCTACCCACCCAAAGTAAATATATATAGAAAGAGGTTAACATAAAATAAGATATATGGAAAACTAATAATAAGATAAAGGAAATAGACATTAACATATCTTGTAAGAAAACATATGTAAGGGAAGGAATGGATAAAACTGAGAAAGGGTTGAAAAAAGTGAAACCGTAAAAAGAGACTAGTAAGAAGAAAGTATTATAAAAACCAGAAGACAACAAATTTTTTTTTTTGTCACAGACGGGAAACGTTTCCAACATATAAAGTTTCCTTAATCCTCAAAACCGACTATACTTACTAGACAGAAGAAAAATTTAACCTTTTCTATAGTAAAATATTATAACCCCAATCTCCCTACTAATTAACCTTTTCCTCTTCAAACAGGTTTCCTAGCCATTGTGGATGACCCTTACCAACATAGGATTGTAACCTTAACCCAGTTATCACACTCTTTGCTATTTCAGAAGCTCCTTTATTGCACTTTGAAGGTTCAATCCACATAAACCAGTTTGGTTTATTCTTGGTGAAACTTAAAAGTTCAGCAATATGACCTATTAAAGCTGGCCACTCTTTTGGTTTAATTAAAGCTTTAATAATCTCAAAGGTGGAAGATCCAAAGGTTACATTATCTAAATGGTGTTTATTCATACTATCTAATGCCCAAGCCCAACTCCTAAGTTTAGCATCAAAAAGAGAATGTACTTGAGAGTATGTAAGAAAACTAAACCCCTTGAATCTCTTACCACCCAGGACGCTCCAAATAATTGTTTTTTTCTTGACCAAGTAAATCTAATATTGCACTTGAGCTCTCCCCATTTTGGAGGAATCCACTTTTTATCCCTGAGATCTTCACTATTCCTTGATTGAATATCTCTATTCTGAGCTAAACTCCATTGTTGGAAATCATCATATGCTTTGTCCACAATTCTATTTGCCATCGAACCAGCTCCTTCAAACAACAGTTTGTTTCTGTTTTTCCATAAAACCCAAATAATCCAAGGACTTACAGATTTTAACTGTTGAGGCATGTCTTGATTCTGCTATATCTGTAGCAAATGATTCATATTTGTGTAAATAGAATCCCCAAACCCATTCACAGGAGATGACAAAATAGAAAGTGCCCAAACTTGTCTAGCCAATGGACATTGAAACAGGATATGGTTGATTGTTTCATTTCCTCCCCACACATTAGACCTCTTGTTCTGAGTCTATCTTCCACAGCAACTGCTCCTCTTAACACCTTCCAAAAAAAAATTTTAATCTTTGGAGCAGTTAGTAGCTTCCATATACTTGCAAAAAGAGGATTTAAGGATGGATTTTCCTCAGCTTCTCGATACAAATTTTGATGAAATTTTCTACTAATTAGATCATAACCAGAATTGAGTGTATATAACCCGTTGTTAGTACCAGCCCAACAAAAAGTGTCTTCTCTCGAGACCAAAGGTCTTCTTCTTATCATAATCTGGATATCTTTCCAGGGAAATAAATCCCTTAGCAAATTCAGATTCCAATTCTTTGAGGAAGGATCAATAGTCTAACTCAATATCTATCAGAGCCTGCAGATTCATTGGTCTTATATTTTGTCCGTCAAAAAGCCACTTATCTATCCAAACCTTAGTTTGCTCACAATTACTAATAACCCGTGTCAATCCTTCCATTATTAATTCTCTACCAAATAAAATACTTCTCCAAGCATAAGAAGGTCTAGTTCCATTGGTAGCATTGAGGATATCAATATTTAGAAAGTACCTGCTCTTAAAAATTTTATAGAAGAGGCTGTCTTTCTTATTATAGAGCCTCCAAACTTGTTTGGCTAGTAAAGCTTGATTGAAACACTGAAGGTCTTTGAATCCAATTCCACCTAACACCTTAGGCATTGTTAATCTCTGCCATTCTATCCAGTGGATTTTCCTTGAGATTTGCATATTATTCCACCAGAAATCCATCATAACACTAGTCAGATTTTTGCAGAAAAGCAGGTCATTGCATACACTGGTAAAGCCATAGCAATAGACTTTAACAAAATCTCCTTTCCCCCTTGGGATAAGGTCTTTGCATACCAACCTGTCATTCTTGACTGAAGCTTTTCTTTAATAAACCCAAATAATTCTTTTTTTGATCCACTTAAGCATTCAGGTAACCCCAAATACTTCCCAGTTCCTCTTTCAGTAAGAATACCTGATCTCTTTTTAATCCAAGTCTTTGTTTCTTCTTCTACTTTTGCCCAAAGGTTATTGCTGACTTATCCAAATTAATAACTTGACCTGAAATTTGTCCATATTTAGATAAACACTCCATGATCTCTTCACACTCCTCTTTATTAGCCTTACATACTAGAAGAGTGTCATCAGCAAATAACAAATGATTCACTGAAAATCCAGCATTGTTAAACTCGATGCCAGAAATTTTACCCTTCTTTTCAGCCTGATTGAGAATATGGATTAAAGCCTTTGTACACACTACAAATATGAACGGGGACAGCAGATCTCCTTGTCTGATCCCTCTTCCTGGATTAATGTCACCATAAGGCTGACCATTGATTAAAACTGAATAAGATACAGATGATACACAAGCCATGATCCATGATATCCATTTCTGATTAAATCCAAGAGCCACCAGAATTCCTTCCAAAAAGGACCACTCTACTCTATCAAAAGCCTTTGACATATCGGTTTTAAACACCATAAACTCATTGGATATCTTCTCATTTGTTTTCAGATTATGCACAATCTCATGAGCGATAAGAATATTATCTGAGACTAACCTTTCAGATACAAAAGCCGATTGAGTTTGAGAAACTATATATGGTAAGTGCTTTTTGAGTCTTGCGGACAAAATTTTGGATACTATCTTGTACAACACCGAACACAGGCTAATTGGTGTAATATCTGTCATCCTTTGAGGGTTTATGATCTTGGGAATGAGACACAAATGAGTATGGTTCCATTCCTCTGGAAGAACTCTTGTGTGAAAGAAACCCAATACTTCCTTTATTATTTGTGACTTCACCAAAGACCAATGTTTCTGGAAGAATAATGCAGTGAATCCATCTGGACCTGGGGCCTTCTCACTATTAATTGAAAAAACTGCATTATAGATCTCCTATTCCGTAACATCTTGAGTTAGCTCCTGATTCATGACTGATGACACTTTAACTTGAAAACCTACCAAATAAGCATTGGTAGAGCTTAGATAAGAAGAAGTAAAAATATTCTCAAAGAATAAGGTTGCAACCTTTCCTTTTTCTCTATTTGATGTCTGTTCATTTCCATTCTCATCCAATAGAAAACTCAAGGAATTTCTCACTCTGTTGGAATTTACTACTGCATGAAAAAACCTTGTATTCTTGTCTCCTTCAAACAACCATTTCTCTCTGCTTTTTTTGTCTCCAATAGGCTTCCTCTTCATTGTAAGTGAAACCCAATTGTTCTTAAATAACCGCAATTCTAGGCCAGTAGGGAAATTGAGCACTTTTATAGTCATCTAACTCTTTTCTCAACCTCTTAATTATATTCTGAGAATTAGTATCAGAAGATTTTTCTAGACACTGATAGCTCTTCTACATTCGGTAATACTAAAGATAGTAGAATGCGTACCCTTAGAGATTACACTATTCCAAGATCTTCAAATAGCTTCAATACAAGCAGGATTATCGGCCAATCTTTTGTCAAAGCGAATTTGTCCTCTAAAAGTTTCCTGATCATTTATAAATTTTACCAGTACCGGTCTATGATCAGATCCAAAATTCTCAAGGAACCATTGATGAGAATTTGGAAACACAGAAAACCACGAGGAATTTCCAAAACATCGATCAAGTTTACATTGAACTCTTGATCATTCCGTGTTCCTCCCCACATATAACTATTCCCTGAGCTCCCCAATTCATGCATGTCACAGTTCTTCAACATATCTTAAAAAGGCTGAAATGAAGAGATCAACCGTCTAGGGCCACCTAACTTATCCTTATTAGAAAGGATTTCATTAAGGTCTTCTATCATACACCAAGCTTCTTTCCTATCAACACCAATACTATTCAATCTTTCCCACAAAAGAGGTCTGAGATTCATCACTGGATGACCATAAACATAAGACACAAACCAACTTTTATTATGTTGTGATACCTTCAAGTCTAGGAGATTTTTGTCTTCAAAAAGAATTTCAATCTCCAAATGATTTTTCCAGAAAATCGCCAAGCCACCACTCCTTCCTTCCGGTTCTACTGTATGCACATAATCATAAGCAAGCCAACTAAAAACTTGTAAAACAAACTCATCTGAGTTCATAGTCTCCATGAGGAATAAAATATCTGGGAAATGATCCTTTCTCATCTCCTTTAGATGTCGAATTGTCCAAGGTTTCCTCAAACCTTGGCAATTCCAACTTAAGACGCCTTACTGATCCAACGGCGGTTCACAAGGAACCACCTGATTGTTATCTGCCTTCATGCACTTTGTAAACACTTTCCTTGTTGATTTTGCTTTCCTTTTAAAAACTTTCTCAAACTGTTTTTGAGAGAGTAGTTCACTGACCTTTTCCTTCATAGGTAGTTGTTTGACCTTTTTAGCTTTTCTAGAACATGAAGTTTGCATCTTCCTTTTGTTATTCTCTGTTGGTACTGTTCCCGAAGAACTAGCCTTCATACTTCCTGTACTAAAGCCGACAAAAAGATCCAAGTCTGACAAAGCCTCTGACTCATCTTCATCAACTGAGTTTAATAACACAAGGTTACTTTGCTTTGAAGCACTTTTCATCGCATCAGCCATTATTTTTATATCCACAGAGTTCTCCTTCGGTTTCTCTATGTCTTTCAAAGCGATCCCTTTCAGTTTTTCTTAATCCTTAGAAACCAAGGAGGAAGGTTTTTTTATAACTGACTGCTTGAAAGAGCATCTATTCTTATCATGAGTTAGTCTTTGACATTGAAAGATCTTTTCCTGATCCTTTCATAATCAAAAGAAACTAAAACAATCTCCCCTGATGGTAATTGTTCTTCTTTAGAGTTAGGCAAAGGATTTGAGACATCTAACAAAACACGCACCCTAACATAGTCTTGAACTTGAGATTTCTCCTGATCGAAGACTACTTGCAAGACTTGTCCCACACACTCCACAATCTCTTGAATTGTTTCTTTGGTGTAGTAGTTAACTGGAATATTTCGAAGACGAATCCAAGCCGAGAGTAGCATCAAATAATCATCCGAAGGTTTTTCGATCCATTTCTCCATCATTACACACCAATCATCCTAAGTCAAAACTCCTTGTTTCAAAACTCCTTCTAAATCTTCTTCAGACTTAAAGAAAAATTGAAACTTGTCTTTTGATAGAGCAATACCCCGAACCCTATCATATAGCTTCCAAATTCTTGGCATGTCCAATATCCAATTAGACATCCTTTGATTCTCAGGATTCAGAAATCTACCCATAATACTACATCTATTTCTTTCGCTTGAACTGAACTTGGGTTGATTAGAGAGGACCAGAGGAGTATCATCTGTAATTGATATTTCTTGAAGGGCTTTTTCCTGATCCATATAAACAATAAGCAACATTTGTACTTTTGGAGTATTATTAGGTGTTATAGAGCTCTAAAAGGCTAAGGAAGGACTTGGTGTTAATTCTAGAACTAAACAAGAGAATTGGAAGTATCAGGAAGGGAAAAGAAGGCACTCGACAATACAACTCGACCAGGCACACGGTCGAGTACTGGGTCGGATTTATAACTAGCTCCTCAAAGATCGATTCAAATGAAAGTTTTGCATTTCGATTCAGCTTCCGCATCCTTCATCAAAGTTGTAGGAAATCGAGTATCCTTTCTGATGCCAGTGGTCTTAGTTCAATCATGGGTGTCTTTCAGGAGGTATCCCTGTTTTAGTGAACATATATCATCTCGAATCGAAGACTGGAACTACTTAACGGACCAACCACTCGACCATGCACTCGACCAAGCGCATGGTCAAGCACTTGCTGCCGACTCTCTGTTTTGTCCTCTAGCTAACTAGGTCTTCCCCCTCTTTACTATTTATATGTGTACTAGCACTTGTGGCCGCAGGCAGACACCTAGTATTTGCCATTTTTAGCTACTTTTACTTTATTGCATCATCTCTTATATTTTCTAGGTTTTTCATAGATTTGTAATCTTCATAACTTTGAATTTTTTGAGTATTTGCTTTCACTTCTTTGTTTTAAATTGTTCATCTCTCTCTTATCTACCTGATCATTTATGTTTTTTCATTTTTTGGGTTTGTGTTCTTCATCATGATTTTTAGATCTGAGTAGTGGATTGGGATCTTAGAGATGGGATAGGTTAGTATAGAGCTATGTCTATCTATATTGTTTAAGCTTGATTGTTTATAAATCCCTTCTGGGTTAGGTGTTCTCTATGCTATCATTGTTCTTAGAAGTTAAGGATAGATCTTAGGTGTTTTATCATTCAAAAAATGTTTAAGATGCTGGATAGACTAATACTGGAGATTATTGTGCTTATCCTAAGAGATTAGTTGTCTAGAGTGGTTTTGACAAAGAATAATCTGGAGTTTATTGCCTATTTAGTATGGTTCCACCAATGAGAGTTGGGTCAGGATGTTACCAAACTTGATTGCTATTATCATGAGAATGGATTAGCAAGTATTAGAAGATCATTGTTTAGGGATAGCTTTTGTGAAGTTTGTTAAACAATCTGGGTAAGCTTAGCGTGATACCAACCAATTACCCCCATCTCTAGGACCTATTTGCTCATTGTTTGTTATTGCTTTCATATTTAATCATTTGTCATCATTTATTTTGCATCTCTATTCTTTGTTTTACTTTTGTTCTTCGGTTATGCATCACTCGACCACCTGTTCACTTCCTTTTTATGTTCTTTTCTCATTGCAGTTTGCTCTTTATTGCATTTGATAGTAGTTTTCTCTTGCTTAGCATAGTGTATTGCACTTGTTCCGTAGTTTAATTCTGTATTAGTACTATCTTAAGTTGCCTTAATTTATTGCATTTGATTTCGGTTATTAGGTTGTTAGAAACAAATCAACTTGATATTTGGCTTACTTGAATGCATTGATCATGTTTTGACTGCTTAGATATCACACTTTTTATGGATTCACATACTTTATGGTACAACATCATAAGGGTATTGAAACACCTTGCATCCCATCTAATCATTCATGTTTAATGGTGATCATTAAGTTGAATAGCTGAATACAAAATTTAATATTAATAATATATCTATAATAATATCTGAAGTTATATTATAATTAAAAACTACAAATATAATTGAAATAGATTTTTTAAACTCATAATATTTGATTTTCTTAGATTATCAAGATTTCCACGATTGCTTTGTTAAATAACTTTTTTTAAAACCAAAAATATTAATTCAAACATAGATATTAAATAAATATAATTAAAAATAAAATTACATTAAGTTTTCATCTCATTCATTCCGTTCGTCTCCTATTTTGAGGTTGAACACTTTTCAGCCAAAAAGTGTTATTTTCCCGCTCCATGGTGGAATCCAATAAATTTGGGTTGAAAGAATATTTATCTCAAATGTGATTTTTTGACTGAACAAAGTTGAAATATACGTTCAACCACTTCAACTAGGTTGAAGAGTACATCTATTTGCAACCATAACTTTAATGTCAGTAAAAATGTAAAAAAAAACTGGAACTTTTAGAAAACATTTTGAGAATGTGAAGACAAAACAAATTGATAAATTATTTATAAGTTTTGGATTAATATATATGCATCACCATCATAAGTATGCATGTCAATTAGGGCCAAAGCCCGCGGGCTGGCCCTGAACAACATCGGACTCGGGCTTAAATATAAATGTCCAGAAAAAATTGGGTCTTTCGGGCTCAGCCCGTTTGGGCTATAGTGTTTTTTCGGGCTTAGCCCGACCGGGCTCGGACCAGCCCAAAAAGCCCTTAAACAAATATATTTGTACTTTTTTGTTAAACATTTTTGTTTGATTGCAATATTTGATTAAAATTTTATTGTAAATAAAGTTTTAAACTCTAATCCTAGTTTTCATATTTACTTAATAACCATACTTAATACTTTAAAATTTTTATTAATGATATTTTATATGATTTATATATTGGTTTATTTGGTTAAAGTATCGAAATTTGATTTAGTTATAAACATTTTCTATTAAATTAAGTTAGTTGTAGTTAATTAATATAAATGAGTTATTAAATTTTGATTGATTTGTTTTATAGTGCACCTTTAAACACTGGATTTTAGACTCGAAAATATTTCGGACCGGGCCGGACCGGGCTTATGCGGGTTTTATGGGATTCGGGCCGGGCCGGGCCAACCCGATTGACACCCCGTCGCAATCTCGAATCATGGGCTCATGAAGATTAATTTAACCAGATACGTAATGGCCCAATAAGGCCCATAGGAGCGAAAACCCTAATCGAGAGAGAAAAGAGCATATACATTATACTCATCGCCTCTCGTTTTGGTTACTACTGTATAAAGAGAAGCTTTCGGCTGCTTTGCACCTCTCTTCTCTCTCTCTCGCTCACTAGTCTTCATCTTTCTCGTTAAGGTTAGTCGCCGCATCGATCCTTACCGATGATTTGATTTCCATGTAGATGTTTGCTTTTTTCGTTTCTCTTGATTAGTTTTAGCAATTATGTTCCGTTCTGGTGTTTAGATGACCGACCGAGTCTTGCTGCATATCTCGTTTGATTGTTTCACCAAAACCTTTGATTCATCTCCGATAGTTGCTTGTTTTGATAAGTCTATTGTTATGCATCGTTTCGATTTTACAACTCGATCTGGTTTGGTAGATGATTCCGTTTTGGTGCTTAGATGACAGAGACTTGCTGCAGATCTGTTCTAATATCCTTTGATTGTTTCACCAAAACCTTTGATTCATCTCCAATACTTGCTTGTTTTGATAAGTCTGTTATCCTGTATCGTTACTCGATCTGGTTTTGTAGAAGATAATCTGAGTATTTTCAGTTTTTTGTTCTGTCTCTAAGTAATGGTAATACATATCCTTTGTTCTTGAGAATAATTTACGAAAAATTATCATAGTCTTCAGTTGTTTATATGTATCTTCATTTCTGTATGATTTTTATTTGTTTTGTTGCAAGCGTGATATAAGCTAAAGTTTCCCTTCTTATTGTCTGATTTGTAATGAAAATATCTCAGTCAATCAATCTAATTCAATTGCTAATCCTTACTTTTTTCATTGATATTGCAGAGATTTTGGAGGTGACAACAAAAGTTTTACAAAATGGTAATACTTTTGTTTTGGTTCTTATATAGCTATGCATTTATACTATAAGGATTTATGCTTAAATAAAAGACCTTTGTTATATACACTTGCAGGTGAAGTTTACAGCTGATGAGCTCCGACGGATTATGGACTACAAACACAACATCCGTAATATGTCCGTTATTGCTCATGTTGACCACGGTATATTATTAATCACCTCTCTTTTGAGATTTTTCAGCCTTTGTGCATAGTTATTAACTGTTTTAAAATTAATTATCTCTTACTTCTCTAATCTGTTTTGAAAATTAAATACTATCTCTTGTTTATTTGCTTAACGAATTGAAATGTAAACTAATGCATCGTTATTTTATTTGATCAACAGGGAAATCCACTCTCACTGATTCCTTGGTTGCTGCTGCTGGTATCATTGCCCAAGAGGTTGCTGGTGATGTTCGTATGACTGATACCAGAGCTGATGAGGCAGAACGTGGTATCACTATCAAGTCCACTGGTATTTCTCTCTACTACGAGATGACTGATGCTTCTTTGAAGAGTTTCACTGGAGCCAGAGACGGAAACGAATACCTCATCAACCTTATCGATTCACCTGGACATGTTGACTTTTCTTCTGAGGTTACTGCTGCTCTCCGTATTACTGATGGTGCTCTTGTCGTGGTCGACTGCATTGAGGGTGTGTGTGTTCAGACTGAGACTGTTCTACGTCAGGCTCTTGGTGAGAGGATTCGACCTGTCTTGACTGTCAACAAAATGGACAGATGTTTCCTTGAGCTTCAAGTTGATGGTGAGGAGGCTTACCAGACTTTCTCGAGGGTCATTGAGAATGCAAACGTCATCATGGCTACGTACGAGGATCCTCTCCTTGGTGATGTTCAGGTTTATCCAGAGAAGGGTACTGTTGCGTTTTCTGCTGGTCTCCACGGTTGGGCGTTTACACTTACCAACTTTGCCAAGATGTATGCTTCCAAGTTCGGTGTTGATGAATCTAAGATGATGGAGAGACTCTGGGGTGAGAATTTCTTTGACCCTGCCACCAGGAAATGGACTAGCAAAAACACTGGTACCGCGACCTGCAAGCGTGGGTTTGTCCAGTTCTGCTATGAACCCATCAAGCAAATCATTGCCACTTGCATGAATGACCAGAAGGACAAGTTGTGGCCTATGTTGGCCAAGCTTGGTGTCCAGATGAAGAACGATGAGAAGGAACTGTTGGCTAAACCTTTGATGAAGCGTGTTATGCAGACGTGGCTCCCTGCAAGTACTGCACTACTTGAGATGATGATCTTTCATTTGCCATCTCCCCACACTGCCCAGAGGTACCGTGTTGAGAATCTGTATGAAGGTCCCCTTGATGATAAGTATGCAAATGCCATCAGGAACTGTGACCCCAATGGTCCTCTCATGCTGTACGTGTCTAAGATGATTCCTGCTTCTGACAAGGGTAGGTTCTTTGCCTTTGGTCGTGTCTTTGCTGGTAGGGTTGCTACTGGTATGAAGGTCAGAATCATGGGTCCCAACTTTGTTCCTGGTGAGAAGAAGGATCTGTATGTTAAGAGTGTTCAGAGGACTGTTATTTGGATGGGTAAGAGGCAAGAGACTGTGGACGATGTTCCTTGTGGTAACACTGTTGCTATGGTTGGGCTGGATCAGTTCATCACAAAGAATGCTACATTGACTAATGAGAATGAAGTTGATGCTCATCCCATTCGCGCCATGAAGTTTTCTGTGTCTCCTGTTGTTCGTGTCGCTGTTCAGTGTAAGGTTGCATCTGATCTTCCTAAGCTTGTTGAGGGTCTCAAGAGGCTGGCCAAGTCTGATCCTATGGTTGTGTGCTCAATGGAAGAGTCAGGGCAGCACATTGTCGCTGGTGCAGGAGAACTCCATATTGAGATTTGTTTGAAGGATCTCCAGGATGATTTCATGGGTGGTGCAGAAATTATCAAGTCAGACCCTGTGGTCTCTTTCCGTGAGACAGTATGCGATAGATCTTCACGCACGGTAATGAGTAAGTCTCCTAACAAGCACAACCGTCTGTACATGGAAGCAAGACCCATGGAGGAAGGTCTAGCTGAGGCTATTGATGAGGGACGTATTGGTCCAAGGGATGACCCTAAGACCAGGTCCAAGATCTTGGCGGAGGAGTTTGGATGGGACAAGGATCTTGCAAAGAAAATCTGGGCGTTTGGACCTGAAACCACAGGGCCTAACATGGTGGTTGATATGTGTAAGGGAGTTCAGTACCTTAATGAAATCAAGGACTCAGTGGTGGCTGGTTTCCAGTGGGCTTCCAAGGAAGGTCCTCTTTGCGAAGAGAACATGAGAGGCATCTGTTTTGAGGTTTGTGATGTGGTTCTTCACTCTGATGCGATCCACAGAGGAGGTGGTCAGGTCATCCCAACAGCCAGAAGAGTCATATACGCTTCCCAGCTCACAGCCAAGCCTAGACTTTTGGAGCCTGTATACATGGTTGAGATCCAGGCACCAGAGGGAGCTCTTGGAGGAATCTACAGCGTGCTGAATCAGAAGAGAGGACACGTCTTTGAGGAGATGCAGAGGCCAGGGACACCACTGTACAACATCAAGGCGTACCTGCCTGTTGTGGAGTCGTTTGGATTCTCGGCTCAGCTTAGGGCAGCAACCTCAGGACAGGCATTCCCGCAGTGTGTTTTTGATCATTGGGAAATGATGTCGTCTGACCCTCTTGAGCCAGGAACTCAGGCCTCAGTGCTTGTGGCTGATACCAGGAAGAGGAAGGGTTTGAAGGAACAGATGACTCCACTCTCTGATTTCGAAGACAAGCTTTAAGCTTTCATCAAAACTTTTTGCCCTCTTTCGCTATGGTTTACTTTTTTTTTTTGACGATCACTATGGTTTACTTCTCTATCTTATTTTTGTAGTGGATGCTTAGGTGGTGAGAGTTTATGTATCTGTAGAACGCAAAACAAATATCCAGTAATATGTTTCATCATCATCATTCGTTACTTTTATATTTGAACTTTGTTTAATAAAAAGTTGTGGACAATATTATACGGTCTCTGTTTGAAGTTTAAACTTTACAATTAAAGTTGAAGTGGTTAACTTCTTCACCTTCAGTTTTCAACTTTCACGTTTTGACTTTAAAGAATGATGAATGGGAGAGAATACAAAAACATCATCATATACGTGCGGTATTGTTGCAATCTTGAACCATTATGGGCTTGAAGGCCCATTAAAAGGTGAATCTGAAAACCCTAAACGAGAAAAGAGCATATACTCATCGCATATCGTTGGTTACTACTATAGGAAGCTTTTGGCTGCTTAATATCGCCTCCTTGCACCTCTCTTCTCACTCTCTCTCTCTCTATCTGGCTCTCGTTCTCATAAGGTTGGTCTCCGCATCGATCTTTTCTCTTCGTTGTTCATCGATTCGATTTCCAGGTTGATGATGTTTACTTTGTGTTCGTTTGAGCAATTTTGTTTCCGTCTTGCTGTTGATCTCTGTTAATATCGCTTTGATTCATCTCTGATTCTTGTTTGTTTTGATAGAGGTCTGTTGTTATGTACCGTTCGTTTTTATCTTTTCTTCGATCTGGTTTGGAAGATCTTTTTTGTAGATGAAACTCTGAATAGAAGACAAACGTTTTCCAAATCTGGTGTGCTTGAATCGTAATTTACTTGCTTGTATGATTTGTTTGTTGCAAGCGTTATCATTTGTTATAAGATGGAGTCTGTATACATCAACATGTTTTCAATTTCTCAAGCTAAAGTTTCCCGAATTGGTATTGAGATGTTTTAATACGAGATTATTCAATTGCTAATTCATTTTTTTTTGTTTGTTTCTCTTGTGATATTGCAGAGATTTTCTAGGTGACAATTAAAAGTTTGACAAAATGGTAAGATTTCTGTTTCTTATTTGTTATATGTCTTTGCTATTGGGATTGGATTGGGATTTTAGCTTAACACTTTTTTTTATACACTTGCAGGTGAAGTTTACATCTGAGGAGCTTCGGAGGATTATGGACTATAAACACAACATCCGTAATATGTCCGTTATTGCCCATGTTGACCACGGTATAATCATCTCCTTCTTTTTGATAATCGTAATCTGTTTATAAATTGTTCATTCTTTATATATTGAGCTCTAATCTGTTTTGAAAATTAAATACTATCTCTTGTTTATTTGCTTAACGAATTGAAATGTAAACTAATGCATCGTTATTTTATTTGATCAACAGGGAAATCCACTCTCACTGATTCCTTGGTTGCTGCTGCTGGTATCATTGCCCAAGAGGTTGCTGGTGATGTTCGTATGACTGATACCAGAGCTGATGAGGCAGAACGTGGTATCACTATCAAGTCCACTGGTATTTCTCTCTACTACGAGATGACTGATGCTTCTTTGAAGAGTTTCACTGGAGCCAGAGACGGAAACGAATACCTCATCAACCTTATCGATTCACCTGGACATGTTGACTTTTCTTCTGAGGTTACTGCTGCTCTCCGTATTACTGATGGTGCTCTTGTCGTGGTCGACTGCATTGAGGGTGTGTGTGTTCAGACTGAGACTGTTCTACGTCAGGCTCTTGGTGAGAGGATTCGACCTGTCTTGACTGTCAACAAAATGGACAGATGTTTCCTTGAGCTTCAAGTTGATGGTGAGGAGGCTTACCAGACTTTCTCGAGGGTCATTGAGAATGCAAACGTCATCATGGCTACGTACGAGGATCCTCTCCTTGGTGATGTTCAGGTTTATCCAGAGAAGGGTACTGTTGCGTTTTCTGCTGGTCTCCACGGTTGGGCGTTTACACTTACCAACTTTGCCAAGATGTATGCTTCCAAGTTCGGTGTTGATGAATCTAAGATGATGGAGAGACTCTGGGGTGAGAATTTCTTTGACCCTGCCACCAGGAAATGGACTAGCAAAAACACTGGTACCGCGACCTGCAAGCGTGGGTTTGTCCAGTTCTGCTATGAACCCATCAAGCAAATCATTGCCACTTGCATGAATGACCAGAAGGACAAGTTGTGGCCTATGTTGGCCAAGCTTGGTGTCCAGATGAAGAACGATGAGAAGGAACTGTTGGCTAAACCTTTGATGAAGCGTGTTATGCAGACGTGGCTCCCTGCCAGTACTGCACTACTTGAGATGATGATCTTTCATTTGCCATCTCCCCACACTGCCCAGAGGTACCGTGTTGAGAATCTGTATGAAGGTCCCCTTGATGATAAGTATGCAAATGCCATCAGGAACTGTGACCCCAATGGTCCTCTCATGCTGTACGTGTCTAAGATGATTCCTGCCTCTGACAAGGGTAGATTCTTTGCCTTTGGTCGTGTTTTTGCTGGTAAGGTTGCTACTGGTATGAAGGTCAGAATCATGGGTCCCAACTTTGTCCCTGGTGAGAAGAAGGATCTTTACGTTAAGAGTGTTCAGAGAACTGTTATTTGGATGGGTAAGAGGCAAGAAACTGTGGAGGATGTTCCTTGTGGAAACACTGTTGCCATGGTCGGACTGGATCAGTTCATCACCAAGAATGCTACCTTGACTAATGAGAAGGAAGTTGATGCTCATCCCATTCGTGCCATGAAGTTTTCTGTGTCTCCTGTTGTTCGTGTTGCTGTTCAGTGTAAGGTTGCATCTGATCTTCCCAAGCTTGTTGAGGGTCTCAAGAGGCTGTCCAAGTCTGATCCTATGGTTGTTTGCTCAATGGAAGAATCAGGCGAGCACATTGTTGCTGGTGCAGGAGAACTCCATCTTGAGATTTGTTTGAAGGATCTGCAGGATGATTTCATGGGTGGGGCCGAAATTATCAAGTCAGACCCTGTGGTCTCATTCCGTGAGACTGTATGTGATAGATCTTCACGCACTGTAATGAGTAAGTCTCCTAACAAGCATAACCGTCTGTACATGGAAGCAAGACCCATGGAGGAAGGTCTTGCTGAGGCAATTGATGATGGACGTATTGGTCCAAGGGATGACCCTAAGATCAGATCCAAGATCTTGGCAGAGGAGTTCGGATGGGACAAGGATCTGGCAAAGAAAATCTGGGCGTTTGGACCTGAAACCACAGGGCCTAACATGGTGGTTGATATGTGTAAGGGAGTTCAGTACCTTAATGAAATCAAGGACTCAGTGGTGGCTGGTTTCCAGTGGGCGTCCAAGGAAGGTCCTCTTGCTGAAGAGAACATGAGAGGCATCTGTTT
>NC_025701.1:34100084-34106412 GCF_000633955.1 Camelina sativa | reverse complement strand
GGATGGGACAAGGATCTTGCAAAGAAAATCTGGGCGTTTGGACCTGAAACCACAGGGCCTAACATGGTGGTTGATATGTGTAAGGGAGTTCAGTACCTTAATGAAATCAAGGACTCAGTGGTGGCTGGTTTCCAGTGGGCGTCCAAGGAAGGTCCTCTTGCTGAAGAGAACATGAGAGGCATCTGTTTTGAGGTTTGCGATGTGGTGCTTCACTCTGATGCCATCCACAGAGGAGGTGGTCAGGTTATCCCAACAGCCAGAAGGGTCATATACGCATCCCAGATCACAGCCAAGCCTAGACTCTTGGAGCCTGTGTACATGGTTGAGATCCAGGCACCAGAGGGAGCTCTTGGAGGAATCTACAGCGTGCTGAATCAGAAGAGAGGACACGTCTTTGAGGAGATGCAGAGGCCAGGAACCCCGCTGTACAACATCAAGGCATACCTGCCTGTTGTGGAGTCGTTTGGATTCTCGGCTCAGCTTAGGGCAGCAACCTCAGGACAGGCATTCCCGCAGTCTGTGTTTGATCATTGGGAGATGATGCCTTCTGACCCTCTTGAGGAAGGAACTCAGGCTTCAGCTCTGGTGACTGAAATCAGGAGGAGGAAGGGTTTGAAGGGACAGATGACTCCCCTATCTGATTTCGAAGACAAGCTTTAAGAAGCTTCTTTGCCAAAGAACTTCTTTCACTATGGTTATTACTCTCTCTCTATTTTATTTTTGTTTGTGTTTTATGAGATTACTCTTTTGAAATGATGGATTGTGAAGACTATTCTATCGCCATCCCCCTCAATGTGTTACTTTTTCTAGTTGAGAACTTTTGTTATTGTGTTCACAAATATCTTGATGTTGATTTTGTCTTTGCTTGTTTCATATTCTCTTCTCATCTGATTATTCATGCACAATTGTTAGGGTACTTGCAGAGGAGGGACCTAGGTTGAAACTGTGTTGTCTTTTTTTTGGTAACTGAAAGTTGCGAACTATGTAGGTTCCTTTAAAAGCAGGTATGGTGATATCGTATTATGGAATAAGATTATAAGATGATCGCAGTTACTGTGTTATTGTTACATATTCACAGAGCTGTCGAAAGTCTATAAACGGGATGGACTTAAATGGTCCATGGACAAAGCGATCTGGACATTGGGCAGTCTATGTTATCTAAAAAACTATGTTGAAATATATTTGGAAATATCTAAACGTTATTTCTCATCTCATTTTTTTAACCCAGAAATTTTAAAATAAGTAAATTACAAAATCAAGTTCTGGTGGAAAAATTGTAAAATTACGTTTTTGATAGATAAATTACAAGATCACCTTTCTAACGGGGAAACGAGAGGAAAAAATTACAATATCATGTTTTTGGCAAAAAAAAATTACAAAATCATGTTTTAAAAAAAGTTACAAAATCACATTTTTAGCGGAAATTTTACAAAATTATGTTTTTCAGTGGGAAATCTACAAAATTATAATTTTGACGGAAAATTAACAAAATCACGTTTTTGATTGAAAAATACAAAATTCTCTCTTATTCTATTATGTATTTTAATTTTTGTGTTTGTGATTTTTAATTTTTTTATGTTTAGACATTTGTGTTCAATTTTCTTTTGTTTTTACAAAATATGTTCTATTTCGTCCAAAGGACTGCCTATAAAAACATGGTCATTAGTGGGTTTCATTTGTTCCTTTAAAAGTTTGTCGTTTACACCTATAGGGATTTTAGCCTCCTTACTCGTAATTAAACCAAAACTTGTGCTTTGTGAAACAAATATTCGATTAGCAATTTGTTGCACCTGCAGACTCTAAAAGTAAGTTAGTTCAAACACATGATCATCTCAAATTCATCTGTCATGTTCTTTACGAACAGATGCACAAGAGGCTGACAAGTTGATCCGAAGACAATGTCATCGACATATATCTGAACAAACATCAGGTCTTCATTAGGGCATTTCTATCAAAAAATTTAAACAAAATATCTTAAAATATATTTTATTCTTATTTTTGAAAAAAGTGAAATTAAGAACTTCTTAAGAAACTTTAATATTTCATGGGTCCATTGAAGGTTGTTAAATTTGAGGTTCTTAAAAATATATATATTGCTCAGGCATGTGTCCAATGGCTTTCTTGTCTTGAATATCATGTCTTGTTACCTAAACAGAAGGTACTCTAGGGTTAAATTCTTTGATGGAGATGACCTTATGACTGAGAACGAACAGAGTCTTGTCCACACTCCCTCCAACATACCCTTGATCCAACAAAAATGTAGTCAATCTCTCATACCAGGCTCTAGGTGCTTGTTTAAGCCCATATAATGCTTTATTCAGTTTGTACACATGTTGTAGATTCTTGAATCCTTTGGGTTGCTCCACATAGACTTCTTCTTGAGGAATCCCATTGAGGAAAGCACTCTTAACATCAGTCTGATGTAGCGTGAAGTTAATAGCACATGTCATTCCAAACAAAAATATGATTCCAACCTTGCAACAGGTGCAAAGCTCTCATCAAAGTCGACTCCCTCTACTTGTGAATAGCCTTGAGCAACTAACCAAGCTTTATTCCTTACAATACACTCATTTCCATCACTCTTGTTCTTAAAGATCCACTTAGTTCCTACAACATTCACATCATCAGGTCTCCTTGTCAGCTCCCACACATCACTTCGTGCAAAACTGTTCAAGTTCTTCTTGCATAACAGCTATCCAGAACTCATCCACCAAGGTCTCTTTATGGTTCTTAAGCTCAATAGAGGAGACAAAACATGCAATCATGTTTTACAGACCCTTGTTGATCCACAACCTTGCAATCATGTTTAGTAAAAGTAACATCTAGACCTTCATCACATAACTGGCTGACACTAATGAGATTAGCTTTCAACCCATCGACAAGAAACACTTCTTTCAGACTAGGCTGTGTTTCTCCACCGCTAACACCCTTACCCTTGATTTTTCCTTTAGCTCCATCTCCAAAAGTAACTCTACCCGCTGTGACATTTTCAAAATCGGACAGATTTGTCTGAGCACCAATCATGTATCTGGTACAACCATTGTCGAAGTACCATTTCTTCTGTTCAGGACCAGACTTCTCAGCAGTATACGCCACATTGCAGTACAAGTCATTCTTCTTGATATACACATGAGTACTCGATCTCATGTCTCTGTGATACTTCTCATGCTGCATGAGCCCTAACACTCGATTGTTATAGCCATAACACTGAGTCTTGTAGTGGATAAGATTACCACAGTACCAACATCCATTTTTCGCGTTGCACGTTGGAAACAGGCCCATAAGCATATTGTGATACTTGAGAATTACCTGTTGGACCATATGCAGCAAGCGGTTGGTCGCGAGGGGTGACTCCATACCAGGCTCTGTAAGTGGACTGAGGCCACTTTCGAGGATACACACCTTTAATAATCCTATTGTTTGCTTTAGAAAGTATAGGTGCTTGTTTCATGTGTGACTGTCTTTTGACTCCAACAGCTTTGTCCTCTAATGTCGATCGAGCTTTTGACAAACTTAGTAGATTTTGACCCATCATCTCCTTGATAGCCAAGACCCCACTTCACAGTACTAGATCTTCCATTGCTCATAATTGTGTCAAGATCCTTTGTTCCTTTACTTAGCATATTGATATTGATGTTCTTCCATTGTTCTTCCAATTGCTTCTCAAGTCTCTGAGACTTAGTTCTTTCATCTTCAAGCTCTTTTGTTAAATTTGATAGCTTCATTAACAGAGTTTCCTTTTCAGCTACAAGATCAGCTTGGGTTACCTGGTGATGACCAAGGACGACGACTCTCCCCAAACTGTGCAGCCTCATCATCAGACGCACAGCAAAGGCAGTGACGGAGTTTTACGTGGATGGTGATTTTATCTTTTTCATCCATACTATTATCCACATTCATATACTGTATTTGTTTTACTTTCTTTTCAGTTTGGCTGCAATGTAGTGTTGCTGCATTTTGGATTGTGTCTTATAGGGAACTCTCCCAATGTAGTGTGTTACTTTCTTTGTCTTTGGATTGTATCTTTTTACCATTTTTTGTTAACTTTTTTATTGAGTGTGCTATTTCTGATTTTTTTATTTTATTTGGTTGTTGTATTGTAATTAAATTTTTATTCTTTTGTACAGAACAAAGTTTTAAAAAGTTAGTTATTTCCCTGTACTGAGTAGTTTGTGTATCACAGACCAAATGGTCAGCATTTGCCAGCAAATCGAGTTTTTTCAATATTGCCAGTCATTAAACTATTTCAGCCATATAATTGGAGAAAAAACTCCACAAAAGATGATATCAAGTATAAGATTCATATAAAATGGTGTGATTGACGTCAATACATATGATTATTGCATAAAATTCTCATTGCCAATCCTATGAAATCTGTCACCTCTTGACCTTGTTCTACCCAACTTATACATCTCATCTGTTTCATATAGAAATTACTTCCTTGGAACGTAAATAAAAATAAAAGAAAGATATGTCACTATATTTTGCAAAACCAAGAGCAATGAATCTCAATGTAGTAAATAAATGCCAACCTGTGGTGTTCTGTGAAGAAGTGATTGATATCTCAGGGTTATGCTATACGTTGAAGCGGAAAAGCATCACATCTCCTTCTTTGACAATATACTCTTTACCCTCTGATCTCAACTGCAGAGCAAAATAATAATATTTCAAGCAAACTCCGAGTGAGAAGAGAATTGTAAGATGTCTCATTACAAGCCAGACAGCTCAATTTATGGACACCAGGAAGAAACTTACAAGTCCTTTCTCCCTTGCTGCTGCAAGAGACCCAGCAGAGACAAAATCTTCATATGCAACCTGAACAAGAAAACGATTGAGATGATGTCTGGATTCATATGAAAGAAAAATAACCTGACAACTGAAGCTTTTAATTTCCAATTTTCATGACCATGGGTTCATGTTCAGAATAGGGAGTATAAATGTACAAGAGATTCATTAAGAGAGAAACAATGCTTACAGTCTCAGCTCTAATAAAACCTTTCTCAAAGTCGGAATGAATGACGCCAGCAGCTTGTGGTGCAGTCATGCCTGTATCAACAGAAATTTCCACCAAATTACTACATATACTCTCAAGAAGTAATGCCTTTTGAGAACCCTACTGAGTGGGAAACTAACCTGCGTGTATTGTCCATGCTCTTGTTTCCTGCCATAGAGAATGAATGAACATTTTAGAGTTTATGTATATGTTCTACAACAAGCTTTTCTCTTTATATGTATAATGTGTTCTTCACCTTTTCACCAGAAGTGAAGTAGGTCTGCAAACCTAGCAGGCTGTATGTTGCCCTGATAAGGTTCCCGAGGCCACTTTCACTGACACCTAGAGAGTTCAAATATTCTGTGCGTTCTTCAAGAGGAAGTTCGGTTAGCTCAGACTCAACCTGCTTCCAGGAAAGGAAGATTTTGTCAAGTAGTGGAAGAACAGTTTAAGGAAAACACATGCATGAAAACGTATGATGTAAATAGACAAAGATCTTGACCTGGGCTGAAACAACCACATGTCCAGACTGCAAATCAGAAGAAAGACCCTTTACTTCTTCAACATAAGCGTTCTTCTCCGGCTCAGCAAGATCGGTTTCCGCAACATTTGCCACATAGATCATAGGCTTCATTGTAAGCAAGCAGAGATGCTTCACAACATCCATCTCGAGGTCGGACAATGCAACTGCCCGTGCAGGTTTTCCATCCAGAAGAGCTTCCTGAATTCTTTCCAAAGCAGATTTTTCAGCTTCCTCCTGTGTCATAGAATGTCACATACACATCGTGAATATCAGCAGACCGGCTTATGAGAAGTCAGTAGTATCTCGGGTACCTTGACTTTGGATTGTGAATCCTTAGCCTTCCCTTTCTTAAGTCTTTCAATCCTTTTACCAATCTGCATTTTTTGCAAAAGATGTAAATTAGCCTCATCAACGGTTTAAGACATAAAGGTGTTCTGGAGTGTATTGAACACAGTTACACAGATAAGAAAGAAGATCAGTACTCTCTCGCTAGTGAATTAGTTAAGAAAACGAAATCCTAAACACGAGACAGGGTGTGTTCACACAAGTGCATAGCTCAAGAATGAACAGCTCATTGAACATTGAAAAAAAAAGAGTTATATAAGAAGAGAGTAAGAAGAGAATGGGTGTGAGTGCACCTGATCTAAGTCGCAGAAAATAAGCTCGAGATTGATGACATCAATGTCAGACTTGGGATCAACTTTGCCATTGACATGAATAATGTCATTGTCCTCGAAACATCGCACCACCTACACAAGGAACATCAGGAATCAGTACACTAAGGGCAAGAAAACAAAAGCATAACCATGATG
>NC_025701.1:34089431-34099665 GCF_000633955.1 Camelina sativa | reverse complement strand
GAGTTACCAGGCATTGAGAGAGAGAGAGATGAATCAGACTTCTCCTTGGCTAGCACCCTTGACAAGACCAGCAATGTCCACAAACTCAATGGATGCAGGGACAATTTTTTGGGAACTACTGAGTTTGGAGAGAACATGAAGACGAGAATCAGGAACAGCAACAATGCCAACATTGGGCTCAATCGTGCAAAAGGGGAAATTAGCAGCTTGAGCTTTTCCATTCTCAACCTGAGACATTGACCAAAAGGTGTTCGATGAAATGCCTAAGAGAAGAAGGATTAGATATATATATAGAGAGAGAGAGGGAGAGAGAGAGACATACGACGGCGTTAAAGAGAGTAGACTTGCCAACGTTAGGAAGACCGACGATTCCAGCTTTCAAGCTCATGCTTACTTTGGTAGTGGAGGCAAAGCATCGCTTCTGGTTCTGGAAGGTCAAAACTCCGACGAACTTGGATTTACCTCCGGAGAAGAGGAGCTGGTGGTTTCTACTAAAGAGAAGAGACTTAGAAGAAGAAGAAGAAGAAGAAGGCAACAAAGCCATAGCCGTGACGACGGCACTGCTACAAGCTGCTCTCGCCATTGTTTCTAGTAATTTTCTCAGCCTCTCTCACCTTCAAAGTTCTAAAATGTCTCTCGATGCTTCTTTCTTTATTTTGTCTATCTTTATCGCCCCGCTACTAACAAATGTGCTGATTGGTCCTTTCAATTTCAGAATTATTTACTAAAGCATTTTTTTAAATACAAATTTTCACATTTTGATAAAACACATTTCGAGATTACGATTTATGAGCTAAAATCAACTTAAATGGGTTGTTCGTTAATTCATTTTTAAAGACAGTTTCACCCTATTTTTTAACAACTAAGCTACAGACACATTATGAGAGAATATATTAGATTCAGAGATAAGGAGTATCTGTGACGATATATATTTTGAAAAAAGAGAGAACAAAGCAAGTTTTACATACATCACAGAATGTTCAAACTCAGATATATTAAAAGAAGAAAAAAAAGTCTCAAGAAAACAAAACTAAAAGTAAACAGAATCACTGAGAGCGGCTGAGAGATTTATTGGGGGGGGAGGAGGGGAGCGGAAACTTGGGTGTGTGGGTCTACTTGGATCGCTGTCTCATCTTTCGACGCTTCCTCTTCAACCTCCTCATACGCTTCTTCTTCCACTGCCAACAACAATATCAATCAATGTCCGTTACTATCACATTAGGTATCATAATGAAATAAACAGAGATAAGATTTACATCAACCAAACCCAATAAGACAAGAGATCTACTATAGATTTAAAAAGCAACTGTAATGAAGCCTATATACACATAGATTACATTTCACAAGGGATGCTGTGCAAATAGGAACCAAAAACATATTTCCCCAAGCAATCCATATATCAACATGGTGGTGATGCAAAACCGAAAGCAAATAGAGCCAAACATCCATCTCTATAGTCCTAAAACACACACAATCCTAACATCTTCTTATTGTCCGACTTTTACATATGTAACTCCACCATAAATGAATGCTTATTTAGATAATCTAATGGATGTAAATCTAATTTAACGCTAATGAGTTCGACGAATACATAATAGAAGAACAACAAAACAAATCAAACGAAGAAGGAGATGTAATAATAACCTTGGCCCTCATTGTTGTTGAGTCTTAGTTGTTGCTCTGAGTTTCAGATTCGTCGCCGATTTCTCTACAACGAAGAGAGAAATGATTTTTTTTTCACAAGAGAGCCATCTAGGGTTTTTATAGCTAGGGTTTTACACTTTACTAATGGGCTTACTTATTGGGCCTATCTGATATCATTTCAGTCAAACTTATGGGCCGATGTTAATTAAAAGAAGACAGGCAGACGAAGAAGTTCAAATGTTTTTTTTTTTTTTTAAGTCAAAAACTTTTTTGAGCTTCTCAAATCTCACAATAACAAACAATTTAGTGGTAAGTTCTTCTTCATTTCTCATGGATTCTCGCCGGAGTTTCACCGGTGGTGTAAGTTCGATTGAGGAGAAGCAAGTCCTCGAAAAATCGATGAGGTAACAAAACCTTTCCTGCAAACTCTGCCTCCATCTCTTTTTTTTTCGAGATAATATTATACTAGTAGATATTGTGAATATTTTGTGTAACTAAATAGATAAAGTGAATATGATTACACTAAAAATTCTCCTTCATACATGGATCTCTATTTTCTTCATGGTTTTGTTCTATTTTGCCTTTTGAATTCGTCTTAGTTTACTCAACTGGTTGACGCAACGCAACTTCTACAAGATCAAGGATGAGATTGTTCATACAATAATATCATCTCCTTCCGCTTCTCTTTTAAAGGTGTTCTCTCTCTGTTTCTCTTTGTTGATAAAATATTTTTTTACGAGACTTCTTTCTAAATATATTATGTATATATATATATGTTGTTGCAGTCTTTAGCGTCATGTGTTTTCGATATCGCAATGGTGGAAAACTCCCAAGTATTATTCGCTCGTTTGTGCGTTGAGCTTTTCCTCGAGCTTCCTCCTCTACCATCAGATGAATCTCACGGCCATATTACAACTTTTGAGAGACTGTTTTTGCGCAAATGCCAAACCGAGCTTGAAAACTCATCCCCCAGAACTGATGAACAACTACCATTGGTTTATGTCCATGAATCAAACTGTTATAGATTCATCAAAACCGTTAGGGTTCTGGCTGAGGTTTTCAAGAATACCAAGATCAATGAAACCACACGGAAAAGCATTATTCAGGTTTTGCCTTGCCTTGCCACTCTTTTGGAACTTCTAATTTAATTCATAGCGTTTTTGATTAATTGTATAATTATGTATATTGTAGGTGCTGATGAATCCCATCTTGCCACTTGAGAGGAACACCGATGCTATTCATTTATTTCTCTACTCCATTGGCAAACTAGCTGACTTCCAGTTTTCTAATGAAAATTCAAATTTCAATCAGCTAGTTCAAAGTTTTCGGGTAACATCACAATCCAAAGACTTTGGATATATGTAAATCTTCATATAAACAATCCTTTGGTATGAGTAGGTATCTCTAACGGCATCTTGATTCACAGGCTGTAGAGTTGGAGAGCAATTACAATGATGAAGTCAAGCTTAGGAAAGAGGCTGAAGTTGCGTTTTCTATGAAAAAGGAAGAAGTGGAGATGATGGAACGTTTACTTGAGTCATACAAGGAAGAACAAGGTAAACTGCAACTTGAAGCGCATGCCTTGGAGCACAAGCATGACGCAGAGTTGCAGCTTAGGAGACAAACAGAAACCTTGCTTGTCCGAGAACAGGAGAAAATGAACAAGGTAAAGGTTCAGCTGGAAACTCTTGAAATTGAACGTGATGATATGCGTTTGAAGGCTGAGGAGTTTGAGAGCAAGTACAAGGGAGAGATGATTCGCAGGATAGAATCGGAGACTGTGCTGGAGAAAGAATTGAAAGAGTTGGAAGGACTGAAGCTACAGCTTGAAACCTATAAAACAGAGGAAGAGAACCTAACTTCACAAGTCAGAGCTTGGCAGGACAAGTACGAGCAAGAGTCGACTCTTAGGAAAGAAACAGAGGTTGCACTTTCTAATGAAAAGCTAGAGCTTGAGACAGTCAACGAACTATTCGAAACCATCAACTTAGAAGCAGTTGCTATACGAGAAGAGAAGGACAATGCTATCAAAAGAGCACAAGAGCTAATGGCAAAACGTCAACCTCCACCATCATTTTACTGCCCTATCACACAGGCAAGCCCAAAATTTTACAAGAAGATGATTACTTGCATAACACTCAATCTCGTAATGTTTATATTTGTCCCAGGAGGTCATGAAAGATCCACACTTGGCTGCTGATGGATTCACATACGAAGCAGAAGCAATTAAAAAATGGCTTAGCACAGGTCACTGGACGTCGCCCATGACAAATCTCAAACTTTCACATCTCGATCTTGTCCCTAACCGTGCTCTCCGCTCTGCGATTGAGGAGTTGAATTAGTTCTTCCTGCTTTTCTAAATTAAACCGGTTTACTTTAGAAGTTATAAGATTGTGATTATTAATGGCCTCACAACTCTATTTGTGAGCCTCGCTTGATAAATTTGTGATCCAATGTTTTTGAACCTCTTTGAATCGGAAACTCAAACTCATTAGTCAAGTGAAGTTGTTGATGTTTCTTTTTAATTTTGGCGGGATTATATATATATATATAAGTTTCGAAATAATATTTTGTAGATTTATGTAACATGTTAGTTAGTAGGTGTATACAGTATTTGGGTATACATCTTGTAACTAATATAAATCAGCTATTCTGGATTCGTTTTGGGAGTTCTATATAGATAAGCTCTACATCAATTGTAATCTGACTACATAACACAACCATTCTTTCCTCATAATGATACTAGGGACTGTTACGTAAATACTAAATAATATCTTTGTCATATATATCATAAATATTATGTCAATCTTCTATTTATTTTGCGGTTGTATCTAGGGTTTGTGTATGACATCATTGACATGTACCTTAATTAGAACCTATCAATGAGAACGGCGCCAGAACAGTCTCTTGCTTCTTTGTCAATTGATTTTGCGTTTTGAACCTACTCAACTGGTTGAAGCAACGCAACTCTGACAAGAGCAAGGATGAGATTGTTCATGTAATAATAAGATCGATCTCCCTCTGCTAATTTTCTTTTAAAGGTTCTCTGTGGCTTTTTGTTTGTAGGCATATACATCTATCTATATATTTATATGAGACATTTTCTAATGGTTTGATCACTAATTATATGTATGTTGCAGTCTTGCGTTTTGGATATGGCGACATTGGAAAACTCGTGTGTATTATTTTCTCGTCTATGTGTAGAGCTTTTTCACGAGATTCCCCTTCTCCCATCTGACGGCGAGTTTACAACTTTTGAGGGACAGTTTTTGCGCAGATGCCAAATAGAGTTTGAAAACTCATCCCCCAAAACAGAACAATTCCCACTTGTTTATGTTGATGAATCAACTTATTGGAGATTCATCAAGACCGTTAGGGTTTTGGCTGAAATTTTCAAGAATACGAAGATCACTGAAACAACACGGAAAAACATAACTAAGGTTTCCTTGCCTTTGCCAATTTTTGTCACTCTTTGAAACTGCTAATTTTGTAGGGTTTTTGATTAAGAGCATATATACTAGTGTAAAATTGTAATTTTGTAGGAACTTATGAATCCCATCTGTCCACCGGAGAGGAACACTGATGCTATGAATTTGTTTCTCTGCTCCATTGGAAAACTAGCTGACTTAGAGTTTTCTAATGAAAATCTGAATCAGCTAGTTCAAAGTTCTCTGGTAACACAACCACCGTCTGAATTATAAGACATATGATATTTAAACGTAATCGTGTCTCTAAAAGGCAGCTTGATTTAAAGGCTGTAGAGTTGGAGAGAAAATACAAGGAAGAAGTCAAGCTTAGGAAAGAGGCAGAAGATGCACTTGCTAAGAAAGAGGGAGAAGTGGAGATGGTGGTACTGTTGCTTGAGTCCTACAAGAAAGAACTAGGTAAAGTGCAACTTGAAGCTCAGGCCTTAGGGCACAAGTATGACGCAGAGTTGCAGCTTAGGAGAAAAAGAGAAATCGAACTTGATTTAATGACTTGGAACGATGGGGATTTCCTGCGCATCTACAATGAGCAAGTGGAGCTTAGAAAAGAAGCAGAAGATGCACTTGCTATAAAAAAGGAAGAAGTAGAGGTGATGGAAGGGCAACTTGAGTCTTACAAGGAAGAACAAGGTAAATGTCAATCACAAGTTCAAGAAGCCTTGGAGCAAAAGCATGAAACAGAGTTGAAGCAGCTTCGGACAGAAACTCAACTAAGCAAAGAGTTGGAGGGAATAAAGCAACTGCATGAAGCATGTATAATAGAACAAGACAACCTGAAATCACAGGTCTTAACTTGGCGAGACATGTACGACCAAGAGTCAACTGTTAGGAAAGAAACAGAGGATGCTCTTTCTAAAGAAAAACAAGAGCTCGAGACTGTCAAAGGACTACTTGAAGCGTCCAGGCAAGAAGCAGATGTGATGCGACAAGAGAGGGACAATGATCTCAAAACAGCACAAGAGTTAATGACAGAGCGCCAACCTCTATCATCATTTGTCTGCCCTATCACACAGGTAAGACCACAACTCCGCAAGAAGATAACTTGCGTAACACTCAGATCCCATAGATGTTTAATAAGTTAATGTGGTTTATATTTGTCGCAGGATGTCATGAAAGATCCGCACGTTGCTGCCGATGGATTCACATACGAAGCAGAATCTATCAAGAAATGGCTTAGCACAGGTCACAAGAGGTCGCCGATGACAAATCTTCAACTTGCTCATGTCAACCTTATCCCTAACCGTACTCTCCGGTCTGCGATTCAGGAGTTGGTTTGATTCTTCTTTTGTTTTTCGAACCGGTTTACTCTAACTTGATATTGGGCCTATAACTCAATACGTATTTTAAATCTCTTTCATAACCAGGGTCGTACGTGGCTAGATCGGGACCTTGCTTTTATAAATAAAATATCCGAAAATAGAAACAAAGCCAATTTTTCTCAGAACGGTAAAGAAGACAAGTGTGCTTTTTGTACACACCTAAAACGCCATGAAAAGCCAAACATACGAAAGACCAAGATATATAAAAGAAATTGATATGTTCCCACTTTTTTCGGTAGCAATGAAAATAAAAATCACGTGACAATCGGACAAATGTGACGTAACACACAACACTTTGAGAGACTGTCTGATATTTCAACAAGTAATGGAATGGTTTCTTCAGACTTCAGTTTTCGAAATAATTACACCTATAGCAATGAGAGCCAACGACTTCTTGCTTGCTCCCTTTTAAACTCAATCTTCAGATGAAACAAGGCATGCTTAAAAAGCCAAAACCCTAATCACTGACCTAACCCTATATAGGTCTCCTATATTTTTAACTTTCTAACACTATTAATTATTTGTTCGTAATTAAAAACTGAATGTCTTTTTCTATTACATCTTATGAAATTCGAAAAAACGAGAGCTGGAGAGAGAGAAGAATAATAAATGAGAGAGAGACAAAAGTGAGAGAGGAACAAGAACAAAAAAGTACGTAGATGTACACAGAGGGAGATAAGAAGAGGACAAGACAATGGCCTGCAGATTTTTTTTACACATCGGTCAATAAATTAACTTCCTATATACTTATATATTTAGGCTCTATCATTGCAACTTGTTACCCCAAAACGTTATAGATACACGCATTTTTATACACTTTATTTATATTCACACCTCAGTACGCGTACAAGACAAAATATTTCTTCTTTGTTTTTTTCAAATTTTTTTTGTTTCTTTGTTTCCCTTTCTTATTACCACCTCTTTCTATTATAAACTTTAAAATTATTACTATTCAATCTTACATCTGGTTCTTTGTAACAAACAGCTAAGAACCCAGCTCTAGCTGTCCTTTCTTCTCTGTCTATGTTCCGTAGCACAAATATGTCATTTTCTAAAAAGCTTATATCATTTTCTAACAAATTCTACATGATATGGAAAAAACTATCTAAAATACAATTAAGAAAGTATAGGTTTGATCTTGTTTATAAAGATATTGGGTAAAGTATAATAAAATATTTGATAACCTGTGAAAGTGTGAAGTCTAGCCAAAAACAAATGAATGGATATAGGGGAAACTCAGCATGAGCGCCATGTATTATTTATAGTAAACCCTAAAGTTATAAGGGTTTATATTTTTTAATGTCTTTTGTCGTTTCTTTTTTGTAAAAGAAAACAATTAAGATCAAGAAAGGATGATTAAGTGTTAAATTATATAAGTAGCTTATGTCTTTGGTACTTAGTTTAAGCGCCGTTTGATGGACTAAAATAATGTAGAGAGAAACGATTCTCTTGTAACTAATTTTTTTTCTTCTTTGTCGGCCTTTTCACTAGTTAAGCCATTTGTCGTGACACTGTTTATTAGTAGTAAGAAAGAAAAAAAAAAGACAGATGCAAAAAGGGCAGAGTGAGAGAACCAATTGGTAGAGAGAGAATCTTTACAGAGGGCACAACACTGGGAACTATCACGTTCTCTCATTCATTTCACCACTCTCTCTACCTTTACTCTTTTTTTTCTCTTTTTTTTTTTAATTACCAATTCATTATCAGTTTCTATTTTTTACATAATGTAACATTGGTGGATGAAATGTACACTAGGTATTTAATGATTTAGGACAATGTATTCGACTCTATTAAAGTGCGTTCCAATTTGGATTTAGTAGTCCGGTAAAAAATTAAAAAAAACTCCATGTACAAGTATTAAAGGGAAAAAACCCGAAAAATACGCCATCTAATTTTTTTTTGCTGTTTAATTTTTCAAGTTATTAAATTTTCCAAAACATACCTGGTTTAATTTTTGTTGTTTTTAAAAACCTTCATCTTATTAATATTGGTATATTCATACACGAGTCTTAACCAAAGTTAAAATTTAACACCCACGTGTTTAATTAAAGAGATCTAATGACATTGTTGTCCTTCTTCTTCTTCATAAATCGACAACCTGTTTGAGAAAGATAGAACCCTAAATTTTCAAAAAGCGATTTTTCTTCTGAAACTTCGAATCCCGAATTCCATTGATTGCAATGATAGTTGCCATCTGATTGTGTGGTGTGTTCGTTGCAAGAATCGACTGAGAGATGAGGTATGAAACCGTTGTTAATTTCAATTTTAATTTTTAGGTTTCAGGAATTAGGGTTCACAATTTCTGGGTCGCAATTTCTGTATTCAACTGGGTCCCGATTTCTGGGTATTAACTAAACGATCGTTCATTTCAATTGCTAGATGTATGGTTTGCGATTTATGGTTTGCGATTTAGGGTTCGCAATTTAGAGATGGCGATTTATCTGGGTTGGAGATATATTCATTTGGGTCCCGATTTTGTATTTTTTGTAGTTTAGATCAAGTTTTTTGGGTTGGGGATGGTATTTCGATGTCTAATCAACAATTTTTTTGGTTTATTTTCAGTGGTTTCGAGAAAATTAAACTCAATATTCACTTTAGAGGAGATGTCTTGTTGAAGGATGGATCTTTCGTCTACATTGGAGGAGATGAGGCTAAAAATATGTTGATTGATCCTTATCATAGAAAAATCGCTTTTTGAAATTTTAGGGTTCTATCTCTCTCAAACAGGTTGTCGATTTGTGAAGAAGAAGAAGGGCAACAATGTCATTAGATCTCTTTAATTAAGTATGTGGATGTTAAATTTTAACCATGGTTAAAACTCGTGTATGGATCTACTAATATTAATAAGATAAAGGTTTTTAAAAACAACATAAATTAAACTAGGTATTTTTTAGGAAATTTAATAACTAGAGGAATTAAATGGCCAAAAGAAAGAACGTATTTTTGGATTTTTTCACAAGTATTAAATAGTTATAGTAGATTGTTTGTTTATTTAAAGGCAGCAATAAATAGTTTATAGGCTTAGATTTATTGTGTTATGTCGTTTATAAATTGATATTGATAGATCCTATTATTTGACCTAACGGCTACTTCTCTCAATCACTGAAGTAAAGTATGACAAAATGAAGTGATTGTCTGTGTATGATATGATAACTCTCTCTCTCTATATATATATATATATACTCAGAAAAATTTATTTTTTCCAGAATAATTTCTAAGAATTTAAAGTGCAATGCTACTTTACAGATGCATATAATGTGTAGTGAGTGTATTATTTGCATGAATTATTCTTGTCCTCTTGTTGTGGATCGATTGGGAGAGAATGAATCCAACGGCTGGGATTTATGAAGCGATGTTCCATAATCACGAGCAACTTTATTTATTTTCAATTTAAAATATATCGATCGTGGTCTTTTTTCTTAAGGAATAAATTATTTTGACGACGGAGCTAACTTTTTTTATTTACCGATTTTTTCATAGCTGCAGCTAAGCTAAGCTACTACGAGTGACAGCTCTCTTCAGGCTTTGACCCTTAACAGTGTTTTTATTCATCAATAATCTCAGATCTGTCCCTTAATTACTTACTTATATTATACTACTACCTTAGTTGTCTCTTCAGTCCCTTGAAATCTTCAATCCACATTATATTTTCATTGTTTATTTTAAACATAATCCAGACAAAATTGACTACAGAAGAACTTGATATTACTGAGAGGTTTCAACTAAACTTCAACATTTTCTTTTGGGGTTTGATAAACAAGTTTTAAAATGGGTTGTTAGTGTTAC
>NC_025701.1:34071562-34089037 GCF_000633955.1 Camelina sativa | reverse complement strand
AAAAAAAAAAAAAAAAAAAAACATGGAGCTGTCTAAATAATTTGATTACTCGATTTCATAAAAGATAAGAGTCTACTTAATTATGTTTTGTGAAGACATATCGAAGATCCTCTTTGATTTGGTCCACCGACCTATTTCAGTCTATCCTCACTAATCTACTAACTATGGACACATGCAAATTTCAAGTTGTACTAATTATCTCTACTTTTTGCTTTAAACCAAATTAAAAGCTGTCTTTCTTAGTTAAAAAAAGTTTACTAGTAGCTAGGATTTGTATCTTTCAAATTAAACTCGCATAAAGTTGTCGTTTTTATATTAATATACACTACATTGATGTCAAAAACTGAACAATGCTATTAACTGAGAAGGATTTGCAATTTGGATCTTCATTGAGATTGCAAACTCATTATTAAGAAGAAAAGTAACTCTAATAATTGAAGTAGGAACTTCTCCCCTAAACAGTAATTACAATTTCTCTTTATGTAGTTAGTTAATCATTTATCATCTTTAGGTTATTATTCTGTCAAAAACTATTTTTAAACATACAAAAAAATCTTTTGAAGCAATCTCCGAACATGGCAAGCACATCATACTTTTTGGTCAGAATTTTCTTTAGAAAAATATTCATCGAATTTATCGTTTAACAGAGAAATTAAAAATATTTGTTATTGCTTTGTTTGGTCTTTCCGAGTTAAAAAACTCAAATCGATGTGGTTTATGAAAAATACTTCATGATTTACGCGATAAACCGAGAAAATAAATTGTTAAACCGTATTTACATATTATGCCCCCAAATTAAACTGAAGTTTACAAAACAACCCGCAAAAACTAAAGCGTTAAGATTCCCCCTCTAACTCCGTCTGCCTAAACAAAAGTCATAACGGTTTACCAGCTGACTTAACCCGGTTTACTTCTCTAATTGTTCGAATTTCGGTTCAAGCCTGGTTCGATTGGACCGGTTTTTGCCGTTGCTCTGTACTTGCGATTTGTTCCCCGGAGACAGAGAAGAAGACGAAGAAGATGACGAAGATGAGAAAAGCTGACCAAAGAAAAGCCCTGATTTCAGAGAACAAACCGGAACATTAAGAACCGGCGTGATTCTGACATTAGCAGAGTACGATCTCGGCATGCCATGGTGCTGCTTCATCCTAGGTCCGCCGGTGAAGCTCCCGGGACTACTCGAGCTTCTTTCGAGTCCATGAAACACTATTTTACCGGAGGCGTTAAGTCTCGGACTATCCGCCGTCACAGTGAGTCCCCGAGATTCAATGTTCGCCGATGCTGAAGATGATCCGTCAGCGGAAGGATTCGACGTTGGATGATGCCGTCTCGGTTTAGCTAACCTGATTCTCGGTTGGTTAGAGTTTCGTAGATGAGTCCGCGACGGAGCGATCGGGTTAGGACTTGGTTTGTCTAGGTCAAGCGAGAGTCTTGGAAGGTCATCGATCTCGTGGCCAGAGGAAGACGATGAGGAGAGTGAGAGACGTGAGGAGGCGATTGAGATTGATTCTGAGATATCTGATTCTTTTAGCAGCGGCGACGTCGCGGCGGCGGCGGTGGAGGCGGAGGATTTAGATCCCCGGTGAAGACATTGCTTAAACGACGACGTTTTGGGGTTTGAGGGAGGAGAAGAAGAAGAAGTGGGTTTAGGAGATTCTTGTGGCTTGGCGTTGTTGACAAGTCTCTTGAGACCTAAAAGCTCTCTCCAACGAGTAGTACAACGAGGGGCTTTAGGGGAGAAGAGGTCAGAGATCTCCATCTCAAGTCTCCGGCAAGATTTCAGAACCTCCGGTGATCCTCTTGGTTCGGTGGTACTCTTGGGGACACCAGAGAACTTCAAAGGTACGAGCTTTCCGTCGGAGAAGAGCTCGTCGGCGGAGAGCATTGTCACCGGATCTTCGAGACAAAACTCAAAATCCACAACTGGATCTTGGTTCTCCGGTAACGGATCAGGTTGTTGCTGCTTGCCGACGACGGAGGAAGAAGGGCGTCTGTTGTTGTCTTCTCGGGTCAAAGACAGTCGAGGGCTAGTCCATCCGAACGCAGAGAACTTTTCCGGCGAAACACCGGCACTTTTAACGCAAGCGGAAGCCATTAATTTAATTAGAGCTTTGGGGCATTTGCCGGGAGCAAAGCAAAGTATGTATGTAGTTAATAAGGAGGGTTTTGGTTTGGAGAGAAGTGGGAGTGACAGAGACAATCACTATTTATATACTTACTACACAGCTCAGGCTCAGGCTCAGGCTCAGGTACACCGTACCACACACTTGTTTTCATTTACTGTAACCAATTCGGGTCGGTTCTTTTTACTGGGCCGGGTTTATCTATGTTAATGGGCCCAATTATTATGTTTTAGTATATGACTTTTTTTGTCAATTTATGTCTGTGTGATTGAGAGGGTGGTAAATAATACTATTGTGAAATTTTGAGATCTGGTTCGTGTGAGCATTTAATCAAAAAAAAAAAATTTGTTTGTTTTGTTATTATGTGAAATTGTTCTTTCTCATTATGGTCACCTACCACCCAATAATTGAGCATGATCATAAGCACACGTTTCGTGTATTCATGCATAAGCAATTTTTGTTTTCTTTCTTCCAAAAAAATAAAATAAAAACACTTCCTGCAGCTGCATGCTTTGATTCAGGACAAATATTAATAGTATGGCATAAAGTTCTACTATTTAAATACAAAGGAAATTTCTATTTTCAAACGAGAAAAATAATTATTTTAGTTTATTTAAATTTCTTAGAATGGTAATGATGTCAAAATAATTAATGAAACCAACAATGAACCATCGACTCAATATATAAAACATACTATATGATTGTTGCTTCTAATTGTTGTTACCAGGGTATCTTGTATGGCATACATATTTCAAGAGTCAAGACTCACCAAAAACACATAATTAAACAACCGCGCGCATATTATAAACTCACTTGGTTATATATCTCTCCTTTACCACTACAAGAAAATAAGTTTATTGAGACGTATTTTTGAGACAAAAAATTTCCGTCACAAATTTGTGACACTTTAAATACGATATTATGACTAAGTTTATTTGTAACAAATTCATAGTATTTTCGTCACTATATTATGACGAAAAAACTCAGTAACAAAAGTTTGTCACAATTAGTGACGAATATGCTAAGATAATATTAATCGTCACTCTTATGACTACATTGTGACCAATATGTTGTTGCAAATTAGTTATGAACTTATAAAAGATATGCAAGTCACAGTTTGTGACATAAAAATGAGTAAACTTTAGTCATAAAATAGTATAAATTGTTATGTCATTTATACAAAGCCCATTAAGCCAAGTCTCTAACCCTAATTTAACAAGACTTATTTAAGAGATGATTAGGGTTTTATTTTTTATAATTTCGTGCCTCCATAACCTAGAGAGAGAGAGAGAGTGAACCATTTGAGAGAAAGAGAACAAGGTGCCACAATTAAGATTAAGGACAGATCTTATATGCTCTAGGAGATGGTAGAAAATAAGGGGTAAACGGACTCTTTTATGGACGAATTTTGGTGAGCAATTTTCCAACCCATAGATGTAAGTTTTCCCCAAAGGATTTTGTAACCCCTTTTGTAAATTAAAAGTTATACATGTTTTCTCAAACCTATTCTGCGCAGATTCGCGAATTAACATCAGTCATCTTGTGAAATCGTTTCCCACTGCTACAAATTGAACCAGAAGCTGATCTACCAACCGTTGGAAAGATCTGAGTCTTACCTTTCCAGAAAGCCTGAAATCGTTTCCATAGGAGTTATAACATGGAAGTTATCATCGAATATGTTCATCTGGACGAATTTGTGATTTTTTTTTTTTGTAAGAATAAAGATAGCTTATAATGTATATCTAATGTTTATGATTATAAAAAATTTGTATGATAATAAATTTAAAAAATAATATTGTTTTGAGATTGATTTTTTTGTTATAATTTTTATCATATGCAATGAATTTTTATTATTAACACCATTTGAAAACAACTTCTAATGATAAAATTGGACATTATGATAGTCACAAAATATCATGATTTTTGAGTATTTGTTAAAACTTTGCGACAAATTTCTAATTATCATTTGTGGCCATTTGAGACTATAGTTTCGTAACAATAAGATACATAATTAAAACGTTATTTTAAACACGAATTGTGACGATTTAAAGACGTTTTGTTAGTCTGTAATTAAGACAGTTTTGTTACTTTTTGGTGTCGTAGTTATTGATGACAAAATGGTTACTAATATATTCGTTGCAACTCTTGTGACGTTTTTGTTACAAATAAAAATTTGTGACCATTGTATTGCAACCATTCAAAAATCGTCACAAATTCGTAACAATGTTTATATTATGACTAAATACTTTGTATTGTGACTAAATATTTCGTCTTAATACAATTATTTTCTTGTAGTGTACGCTCAAAATCACATTCATATATACTAACTTGATCGTCTTTTTATCCATTGAAAGATGCAATATCAATGTCCTCTATCCCCACACGTACGTTTGTATCTTCCATGATACAAAGTTTATTCACTTCTGAGGGACTACCTAACCTGGTTTGATCTCATCAACAACGTCTACGAGATCGATGGTTCATGGATTGTGAAGACCAGGATTATAATGTTGCTGAAAGGGTATACTAATGTAATTATAATGTTGCTGAAAAAAAGGTATGAATTCGAGTAATGACACAAAAAGACCTTTTTCCAAAAAAAAATATTAGAGATAAGGATATACATATATAGACGATGATACCATTTTGTACGTACCATACTAGTTTAGTGAGAGTAACCATACCAACGATACAACTTTATTTTATTTTTATTTTTTTTTATAAAGAAAGAAAAGAAAATCACATCATCACTATGTATTCAAATATATCAATTATTATAAGGTTGTGCCTTTGGGAGTTTATTTGATATTACTATTCATCGATTGAGTAAATGAAATTTATGCCAAGAAAATATCGGAAGTGACTTGAGATCTAACATAAAATCTAATATCTCACCCACTGGTCGAAAATTTTGTCTGGATCCAAAAAAAATAATCATGGACATACAAAATCAATTAAAAAATCATTCGAAATCATTCCAATCACAAAAAATATAAGTACATTTTAAAATATGTATAGTTGAATGATGCTTCACCTAATAAGATGTTATTTTCTCTTATTTTTTGAAATCAAATTCGAATATACTTTTTAGTATTGTCTACCATTATAGTAACCCTTTTGATATCTATAACGAAACATTTAGGTTTTAAAAGACCCCGTGAGAGTTTAAACTTAGAGATATATCCCTCAGCCGGAAAGTCGTATAAAAAACAATAATTCGTATGCATGGGCTAAAACATACAATATTGTTATCACAATTAATGGAATACACAATACCGCACATAATCCAAAAAAACTTTAGTTCTATCCAATCGAATAGAGAGGAACTATAACTCCCGACCCAAAGTACATTGAAAGTTAAATAGGAAGTAGGAACTCAAACTAGGTTTTGTCTCTATCCAAAGATCAAAAGGTAAATTAGAATGAATCGAAGTTTGACCAAGTCAACTACAAAGGGTTTCGTTAGTTGTTGTTGTGGCCATCACTTCCCACTTCTCCAAGGTCACTAACGACAACATCGAACCCAATACCTTCACCACGCTTTCATTGAATCTTACATCTCTCTATATGGACCAGCTTATTCTTCTTCTTCCTCTTCATTCATTGTTTTCATTTTGTATTTACAATATCGTTGTTCTTATATAGTCTTCCTTGTTATTAAACGACTACTAGCATGTAAAACATATGATAATCTGAGGTAATGGCGAAAATGACACTGCTTTTGTTTATATACGTGGCCCAGCTATGATATGAAATAGACATATCCACAATTAAAGGGCAAGTTTTTGAGTGTTTATATCTCTAAAATCCATGTAATGACCATTGGCTAATAAATTAATCTATTCACCGATTTTATTAAAAATATAAATTGTGGAATTTAGCAATAGGGCAAGATGAATGGTCCACGTCTTTGGGCCTTTCAAGATCCAGCTGTTCACACGAATAATTCATTTGATTTACTCGATCGGATTACTATGTTGTTTTTAAAACGAAGCAAATGTGTCTATGACTACGACAAAATGATTATACAATTGGCGTATTAAAGACGGAGATTACAATGCGATACCATTTTCATATGACCAAGGGAAAAAATAATAATCAGAAAAAACTGACATGTGTTTCATATAGTATAAACTATTTCCAAATAACTAAACCATTTATCGTAAATAAGAAATGAATCAAATGCATTCTTTAATTGTTGTCTCCTGTTTCATGGCAGCCTTCACACTGTTTATGTATACAGAACATAATGCATTATTAAAGGTCTTAAACCAATTTACTAATTAAACCATTTATTTTATTTTTCTTATAACCTGATGAGAATTCTGAAAATTCATATAATAATCTTACAGTTTTTTTTTTTACTTGCAAGTTCATGTATACTATTATTGTAGTTGTAGTTGTGCATCCATGATTTATAGTATACGTATGTTATTGTCTTATATTGGGTCTGATTGGTAACGTAGTCAAAGCTGTACAAAAAAGTTGTAAGCTTAAACTGTAAGCTTTTAATGAATAGTGCAAAGCTGTAAGAAAAAACTTTAAGTGAAAACTGTACAAAAAGTTGAGAGTAAAGCTTTTAATAAAGTTTTTGGTAAAGTTTTTATGATTGGTAAACTTTAAAACTGTATTTTTGTACAGCTTTGTACCGCTTTGTAAAGTGGTTACCAATCACAACCATTATTTAACAAATAAATTATATTTCTACTTATCATCATCTAATATATTTGAGGAAAATATCTTGACATAATAATTCTCAAGGCAAACAACTAAGTTACTAACCCTAGACTTTTTTCATTATCCCCTCTTATGATTTTTTTTTCTTTCAAAAAACAATAGTATAAAAATGACAGAGAATATCAACTTTTATGTCCTTATTGTTTGTCTAGGCAAAAATATGCTTTGAAATGATTATTTTACAATAGAGAGAGTACGTAATAAATACTAATTGATTTGAAATGGAAACATATACAAACATATGTTTAGAGTAATTAAAATAGTATAGAAGTTGACGGCATGGCCGGGTGCGCAAAATTACTACTTAAACCCACGGGTCTTCCTCCTCGGACACCACCCAAATGATCCCAATAATTATTCTTCTCTCTCCCTCTTTATCCTCTTTCTTTTCTTCTTAATCACGATCCTCTAATCATATACTAAAACCTAATAAAAAAAATCAAGAGAGAGAGAGAGAGAGAGAGGTTCTATGGAGACGGAAGAAGAGATGAAGATAAGTAGTATAAGCATGGTGGAAGCAAAGTTACCGCCGGGATTCAGATTTCACCCAAAGGACGATGAGCTTGTCTGCGATTACCTGATGAGACGATCGCTCCATCACAGTAATCATAAACCACCTCTCGTCTTGATCCAAGTCGATCTCAACAAGTGTGAGCCTTGGGACATCCCTAGTACGTCGTCTTTTTAATTTCATTCATTCTTGATATCAATCTTTATTAATCTGATTTTTTTTTTTTTTTTTTTAAAAAATATATGGTTGGTTTTATAAAATTATGTCCTCATAAATTCATAATAATATATATGACATATGAGATATGCTCTTCTTTTGTCTTCGTGGTTTTCATAGAAACAAAATTTGAAGAAAAAAGTTGGATCAATATCGTTCGTCTAAACCACTTTAAGATGATGTCACCTCATTTCTTTTACTTTCATTCTATACAATGTAGTCTAATATATATACTCCATTCAATCCTTATTTAAACATATCACAATATTGGTCGATAACTTTATAAGTTGTAGAAAAAAAAAGTACGTATATATTACGTAATAATTTTGAAATTTCGAGAGACATATAAAATTATTTATGAGAAGTTGACACTCTTGGCGTTATCCTCTCTTTTCAAGAATTTTTTTTTTGGATAAAATAAAATAAGATTAGGACAAAGAGACGAAAAAGTCAATTTCTCAATTTGTTTTTTTGTTTTTTTTTTGTAGGTTTATTAGAATAGTAGCACTTTGAGTGACACATTTTGCAAGTTGCAAAAAAAAGTAAAATGCGTTCGGTTTGATCATAATTAGTATTCTTTGTTATTCTCTCCTTTGCTTACGCCTCTAAATGGGTCCTGTGATATTTTTATAGCTTTTCAAATCAAAAGATAAAATTGACCCTTCAACTGCTTGATAATAATACTATTGAATTTATATATCCTATAATTTAAAATTGACCCTTCAACTGCTTGATAATAATACTATTGAATTTATATATCCTATATTTTTATATCCTATAATGTTTTTAGATAATATTGTAACTAAAATGGTTGTGTATGATTTTTACAAATGGTCAGAAATGGCATGCGTGGGAGGGAAGGATTGGTATTTCTATAGCCAAAGAGATCGTAAATACGCGACCGGGCTGAGAACAAACCGAGCTACGGCCACTGGATACTGGAAAGCTACAGGCAAAGACAGAGCCATTCTAAGAAAAGGTAAGCTTGTTGGGATGAGGAAGACATTGGTGTTTTACCAAGGCCGAGCTCCTCGAGGTCGTAAAACTGATTGGGTCATGCACGAGTTTCGTCTCCAAGGATCTTATCAGCCTCCCGATCATTCTCTGACTTCTCCAAAGGTATACCCCCAGTTTATTCCATTTCTTCTTGATCATCGTTTTATCACTTCCCGAGTAAAGACTCATTAATATAGTGTTCTCCATGTGTTGTTGAGGGAAACAGGAAGACTGGGTCTTGTGTAGAGTGTTCCATAAGAATACCGAAGGAGTTATCTGCAGAGACACCACGGGAAGCTGTTTTGTTGAGACAGCCTCTGCATCTCTTCCTCCTTTGATGGATCCTTACATCAACTTTGACCAAGAACCCTCCTCTTATCTCAGTGATGATCAGCATTTCATCACCAATGAGCACGTACCCTGCTTCTCCAATTTGTCACAGAACCAAACCTTAAACCTAACCAACTCAGTCTCTGAACTCAAGACTCCTTGCAAGAACCCTAACCCCTTGTTTACCTGTGGTTCAGCCCCAGCTACGCTCACAGGCCTCGACTCCTTCTGTTCGTCAGATCAGATGGTTCTCAGAGCTCTTCTCAGTCAGCTCACTAAGATCGATGGAAGCCTCGCGGCTAAAGATTCACAGAATTATGGAGAAGGTAGCTCGGAGAGCCTCTTGACCGACATTGGTATTCCAAGCACTGCTTGGAATTGCTGATAGTGTAACGAGAGTTATTATTGCTATATTGATATCCATGATTGGAACAATTCTTCGGTGGGGAAATCATGTGTGCGTATCTGATTGTAAAAACATTTCCTCACTCTTGTACCCAGTAGATTCATGTAAAATACCACTTAAGACGCTATACATTCATATATATATATATATATATATTTCATCCTAGTTCCATTTGTGTCTACGATCAAGGCAAAGGCACTGTCAGGTTTGTACATCAACTTAGCAGAAACTGTCAAGATATTTAAGTTGCTCACTTTCACAGATAGAACCACACTTGCTGTAATTTCTCAAGAAATAAAGTAATAGTTTAGGAATATCACATGATATTCTGATATGTATCTGTTTCATCGGCAAATAGAGTTCACGAGGAAGAATGTCGTGGTTACTTTACATGATTTTAGTGGAATGTATATATAACTCTGTTTAGTACTATTGGGCATATGGTACCTATCAGCTGGAAGTCTGCAAAATCTTTGACGCTGCAGCTAAGCCACTGAGTATGGCACCTTCGACATTTGGGCTGACACAGAAATCTCCACAAATTGCTAAATTCCTGTTTCTATCCCAGAGGCACCTCTCCTCTACGGCTATGCTTTTGGCTGGAAACGCACTTCCCCTGGAGACAACAGATCATTACGATGACAAGCGATTAGAGAAAGAAAGACTAAGAGTCCGGATGCTTACCATCTGTGGGCTTTCATGAAAAAGGGGAGAGAACTAACGAGGCCAGAGCTATGAAACTCTTTGAACATCTCTTCTGCTATTTTGTTTAGTGTTTCATTCGATAGCTTTTGGAGGCCGGTCCTGGCAATAACACCATTGGCATAGTCTGGAGTTGAATGCAGTATCCATCTTTCACTAAAAAGTCAAGATCAGAACCCAAAGAGTTTAGAACACTGAAGCAATCTTACCCCATATATAGTGATCGCAACTGCTCATATACTGTACTTGGTCGGATCAATCTCTCTCTCAGAATTTTTTTTTTTGGAAAGAATCAACTCAAAATATGATTTTACACTTTTTTATTTTGGTAAGTGAAGTGATATACCTATCAGTAGACCGTCCTAGCTTAGTGCTATCACAGTGAGCCCAGCTCAAAATCTCAGAATTCTTGAAAGATAAGCCTTTAACTGGTATCTGATTCAAGAATCATAGAAATGGAAAACGATAGAAATCAGCAAGGCTTTCACTAGATTACTGTTACCGCAAAATTTTGTAGATGAACCCATATACTTTGGCTAGCAGATTGATTACAGACTGGAAAAGAAAAAAAATTATTACCAAAGACAATGGCTCCTTGAAAGCTAGCATAAGAGAGAAGCATGGTAAAACAGGAATAAGTTGTAGTTTAGGTGCCAACTCCGGGACTAGACTTAAGTCTGTGTTAGGAAAACAAATAAAAGTGGATAGAGATAAATGTGATATAACACTGAAACGGCAACTGTAGGAGAACTGAATTCATGCAAGTCTTACCCAGTGGCGGTGGGAGTCCGGTTACTTCAGTGAATCTTGGAGAAACAATGTTTTTATCTGACGCAACGATTCCATCGAAACAACCCACGTTTTCACCTTTTGAATCTGTCAACAACCACGGTATCTCTTCTTCCAACCATTCCAGCTTGGCAATACCAGTTCCAAACATACTTTTAACACCTACACAATGTTGATTACAGAGACTGATGTTTCAGAAGTTTGAGTTAAATCTCTCGACTACATAAATATTTTAAATAAAGTACCAGATTCTTGACACAAGGCCTTAGATATAGAGTTCATGCCAGGAACACCCACATACTTCTTTGCATTCCCTTCCTAGAGAGTAGACACATTTAAACAAGAAAAGCATCAAGCTCCAAGATGGATAAATTATTGACTACTTGGGGATCAATCAATCAATCAATCCTAGTATCGAGTATCTTACAAACGCAGAATGAGGCAGCAACAAGGTAATAACACTTGATAGCAGAAAGAGAGATGTTTTAAAGACCTGTTGGAAGCCAAGAAACTTGTTGGATGCGCAATCGAAACTCCCAAAAACTTGTTTCCATTCAGAAACAAAACCTCTGGACTCCCACTCGTGAACAAGAGCCAATGCATCAGAGTTGCTCACACAGAAAAATGGAGCTCCATGATCGAACATCAACTCCTTCCCATCTTCTCCAATCTCTCTGCACATGATTCAAAAAGCTCAACACTTTCCACAAATAGACAAAATCCCTCTGGGCTAGCAAAAGTATAATTAGGGAAGAGGGACAAAAAAAGGAACCTTCTTTGAGACATACGTCCACCAGGTCCACGACCCGAGTCGAAGATTGTGACGGAGACGCCATTCCTTGCCAGAGTCGATGCGCACACGGCTCCCGAAACTGCTCCGATATATTGAAAACTTTATTTTCACGAATGAGAAACCTATAATTGAAAATCTAAGAATGAAATTGAGAAAAAAACCCCACTTCCGCCGCCGATAATGGCCACCTTCATTGCGACGGCAACGCTGCTCATTTGCTTCCTAATCGCCGGCGAGATTGTTGTGGCTGCCATCGTTTTGCACTCTGCCTCATCCTCCCAAAAAGAACTTAGTCTCGTTTACTATTTTGGCTATGCAACTGCGTCCCGTTTCTGTTACTAAAAACGACACGTCACAGTTATATAATGCTTCCTTCTATTATAAAAGAAAAAAAAGCTTAAAAATACATCTATTTTTTATTTAGAAGTTTAATACCTCGTCTTTTTTGGTTGGAAGAAAAATACCTCATTTAATTAAAACATGCGATTTAATACTCAAATTAATAAATTTTGTTAGTTTCATACTTACGATTTTTTTACAAAAGTAAAATTCCGTTTTTACCCTTGGTATATCAATTAATAATTAATTTTAAATGACATGGTATTAATTTATAATTTTATTTGAATTAAAATTAATAAAAGGAAATATTAAATTAATTTAATTTTAATTCAAATAAGCCTATAAATTAAGAAAAATTCTTGGGTTTACAAAAGAGTGATTAGGGTTTAGATTTTACAATTAAACAAAATTATATGTCGGTTTGGGTTTACAAAACAGTGGTTAGGATTTAGATTTTATAATTAAACAAAATTATATGTCGGTTTGGGTATACAAAGAGTGGTTTAGGGTTTAGATTTTACAATCAAACAAATTTATATGTCGGTTTGGATTTATAAAAGAGTGGTTAGGGTTTAGATTTTAAAATTAAAAAAATTATATGTCGGTTTGGGTTTATAAAAAAGTGGTTAGGGTTTAGATTTTACAATTAAACAAAATTGTATTTCAATCTGGGTTTATTAAAAATGATTAAGGTTTAAATTACATAATTAAACAAAATTATATGTCGGTTTGGATTTATAAAAAAGTAATTTAGATTTACATATTATAATTTAAAACTATAATATAATGTTTAGAATTAATAACTTTAAAATTGAATGATATATAGATTTTGTTTCTTTAATTAATAATTTGTTTTCTTAATTAAGTGGGGGTGAATCTAAGAATTGTCCATAAATTAATACTATGTCATTTAAAATTAATTATTAATTGATATACTACGGGTGAAAACGGAATTTTATTTTTGTCAAAAAATCGTAAGTATGAAACTAACAAAATTTATTAGTTTAAGTATTAAATCACACGTTTTAATTAAATGAGGTATTTTTCTTCCAACCAAAAAAGACGAGGTATTAAACTTTCAAATAAAAAATAGATGAAGTATTTTTAAGCTTTTTTCCCTTTTATAAAAACTTCACGAATTCTTTTATTATATGTGCTTTTCCCTTTTTCAAATTCATATTGTGCCAAAAAAAAAAAAAAAAAAAAAAAAAAAAAAAAGAAAAAGAGAAGAAGTACAAACAATAAGACTCGATTTGACCCACTTAACAACACAATTGATTTGATTAGAGCACCACAATGGACTCAAATTCGATTTTAATTTCAAGTAACAACACCATGTCACCATGGAAACTCAAATGTGACAAATAAATTACCTAAGATACGACCGTAGATTGAAAGGCTTAATTACTCACTAACTCTCACAAACTGAATTAGTATGTTTAATCTCTAATAAGAAGAGAAGAAAACACACAAGTGTCAATGCCGCCGTCATGGGAATTATCTCGAGAGAATTACTAGCTCACGATCTTATGTAATAAAGTGTTGACAAAAAAAAAAAAAAATCTAATAGTAAAAGATTAGTGAATTGTTTATTAAGATGGGTCGTTTAAGTACCTTAATTTTGTTGATGAAGAAAAAAAATCTTAAATTATATTTTTGTAAAAATATTAAGAAGTTTTTCTTCATCAACTGAAATTATAATTTTTGTAATTGGGCCTCATCATCATGTATTTAAAAAAAGAAAAAAAAAAAAAAAGTAAAACAAAACATGACTTGGTTTTGGTTTCCCTAGTCAAACTAAGTTTATTTATAACCTTTTTTTTTGTAAGCTAAATAAATAAAGGGTATTTGGATATAAAGACAAAAACCCAAAACTCCTCTTTATGCGTCCATTGTTCCCGTCACCATCGCACGTGTGTGTACTAACAGCATCGTCGTCGTCATCATCATTAGCTCATCGACGAGAACCGATTCCATCCTTGTAGGGTTGGGTCGTCTCTCGCGCGCTCGAACCCCTTAATTTGTTTTATTTTGCTTTCTGACAATCAGCCAAACTGCTCAGGTTTATTAGGGTTTTTTCATCCCTTCTTTGTCGTTTGTTTTTTTACTTCTCAATGTCTACGTTAGGGTTGGTTTGATTCGATTCTCTCTCTACCTATAGCTCTTAAAAGGTTTTGACTTGGCTAGCTAGATAGGCGAGTTAGTTAGTTAGTAAGTTTATATTTCATAATAATTATAATGGCATATAATAATTGGGATGGTCCTTGTTTAATTTTTGCACTTTTTGTGTGTGTTCAGGTCAATTAAAGAAGGCTTCACATGCTCTGTTGAAACGATGAATAATAATGTTTCTCAGAGCACTGTTGCCGTTCCGGCTCCTAATGTTTGTCCTGTGCAAGAGAAGACTCGCAAGTATCGGAATATTACACGAGCAAAGATGTAAGACATCTTCGTCTCTCTCTCTCTCTCTCTTTCTCTTGTTTTTATTTCTTGTTTAATTATATTTTGATTTTTTCTAATTAAACCATGATTGATTTGATTGATTGCTCCTCATCCTCTACTCTACAGTTATTCTTTCTTAGTACGCAAGATAACATCTGCAGCAGGGACTAATGCAGTCACGGACCACCAAAAGACTTTGGCTGTTACGTTAGAGAATTTGATCTTTAAGGACGCCAAAACATGGAAGGACTACACCAATCCTAATACTCTTGAAGCCCGCATTTATAAACATTTGGGACTCAATTTTAGACCTGCTGCCGCTACTACTAGTACTACTCCATGTAGTTCTGTTGCCATGATGATGAATGCTACTCCAAGTCCTCATTCTCTTGGCATGATGAACGGAGGTGCTCTCGGTACTTGTACCAGCACTACTTTCCAACCCGGAAGCATGCCACCGCAAATTAATTGCACCAGTGGAGGTAACTTTCAGTATTCTAAGCGTGGACTTATTTTGATCTCTCTGTATGTCTATTTATTTATTTTGACTCTTAATTAAAAAAAAAAACAGTTTCTGCAGGATTTTCTATTGGACCTGACATGCAGATGCATCAATACTCTGCGGGTGCAAGTAACTTTAATCAGCAGATGATGGATATGTATAGGCCTAATGTGAACCTGTTTACTTCTGGGATGTCTACTCCTCTCATGACTGGCGGCGTAGGATTTAGCAGGAACTATGTGCCACTTCCTAATGGACCCATTACTTCTCAAGACCTCCTCAACGCTACGCACTTGTCAACTCTGTCTCAACCTTTTCTGCAACCTCTTGATCAGTCACACATGCATGATGGAATATACTCATCAATGAGCAACGCTGGTTCTTTCGGGCCAAGTAATCCCTCTCTGTATCCATATCCCTATCCCTGTGGAGTTGTTACGTCATCTGGCTCTATGGCAGTTTCTCAGAATTCAGTTCCGTGGAACCCCAATCCTATGCTTCAGGGAGTTGACGCCACCGTCACAAGTAATCACTCAAACCTGCAAGGAATGCAACAAACTCCATTGCCAAAACGTCAGCTACATCATCCGCTGTGGAATAATAATCAAGATGAATTGGCTCAGGCGAGTCAACAAGTCTTAAGTCATGGGTTTCACCCGCAAGCTCGTGATATTGATCCCCAATTAGGACAACATCCCCAAAAGATTTACCCTGTTCAACTCCAGAAGCAAGATCCTTTACTTGACAAGGATGCTTATCTGACTCAGCAAGCTATGGGTACTTTGGCTGCTGCTCCTGTCATTACTGGACCAAGCTTGGATTCATACAAAGAAGAAGCTCTTCACAGAGAGGCTACTACAAATGGGTTCAAACCGTCCAAGTTGCAGTGCCAACGGACTGCTGTTAAAGACCACTATGTTGGCGCTCAAATTGCTCCTGTCATTAATACACCAAGCTTGGATTCATACAAAGAAGAAGCTCTTCACATAAGGGCTACAACAAATGGATTCAAACCGTCCAAGTTGCAGTGCCAACAGGCTGCTGTTAAAGACCACTATATTGGTCCTCAAAGTGCACCTGTCCATGGTAGTTGTCAGATGAATTCTCCTCCATCTTTCCAACCACATCCTCAACAAAAGCAGGCGGCATCATCAGTCCCGGTTCAGAGGCAGCAGCCTTCTCTACAGAAATCAACAGGGATATCGGAAAACAATTATAATGGACAGAGAGAAGAGACTGGGGTAAAGTTAAGTCAAAGTACTCCGATGCAGCCTGAACCTGTTCATCCTTTCTCATCTCCCGTACCGCCTAGTAACACAGTTGAGAGGAAACGTCTTGATGATGGAAACGGTACATTAAGTAAAGAGGTAAACGGGGATTGTGGTCAAACGTATTTGAACGAGAGGCGGTGGCTTACGTATATGTTACATGTACGTAAATGCAAGGCAAGAAAAGGTAAGTGTGTGAGCAAGTTTTGCTTCGAAGCCAAAAAGATGTGGAAACATATAAGCTGCTGCAAGGTCCCTGATTGCACATACAGATATTGTCTTCCAACTCGGAAATTGCTTCATCACTACAATGAGTGCGGGAAAAAATCGTGCCCTCTCTGTGGACCTGTCAAAAGCTACTATGAAAAGAACAAAGACACAAGTGTACCGCTCCGTAAAGCTAAGTGCTCAAAACGCCAACCCAAGAAATCCTCAACATCCAAGAAGCCAAATAAAAAAAGAGTTGCTGAAGCTTCAACTGTTGATGCTGATCTGAAACCCTCAATGAAGCGCCTGAAATTACAGCGACCACCCTCCCAAAATGCCACTCCCGAGACAGGATGTGCTGTTGTTGTCTGTAAACCTGATCCCTCAATGAGTATGCCTATGGATAAAGATGCTTTGAAACCTGACAAAACTGATCAGGTTATGCCTATGGACATGGATGTTCCTAAAACTTGTGGGATTCCCGTTACCCGGGAGCTGGAGAAGCTTGTTTCTGAAGATACTCCCAAGGGTAAAGATTGTGGTGTGTTTACAAAGGATGAAAAAACTAGTTGCTTACTGGAACAAGCAAAACCCAAATGTATGAAGAATGAAGTAATAAGCGCATCAAAGGAACAGAATGTGAAACAGTCTGTGGACGTTGCGAATGCTTCCAAAATGGAAATCTCCTCACTCGTTGAGTTATTCACTCCAGAGCAAGTAAAGGGGCATATCCGCAGTCTTCGTCAGTGGGTAGGCCAGGTAAACACTCACATTCTAAAACTTGAGTTTCTTCTCTTGTTCTGTTGGTGCATTCTCTTTTGCTCTAAAGTAACTAAATTTCTTTCTTTTCAGAGTAAAACGAAGGCAGAAAAAAACAAAGCAATGGGGTGCTCCATGTCTGTGAATTCTTGCCAGTTGTGTGCTGTTGAGAGGCTTGTATTCGAGCCAATACCTATTTACTGCTCGCCGTGTGGTGTACGCATCAAGAAAAATGCCTTGCACTATAGTGTTGCGGCTGGCGAGTCAAAGCATTGTGTCTGTGCACCTTGCTACAATGAAGCGCGCGAAAACTTGGTTTCTCTTGATGGAACTTGTATACCGAAAGCAAAGCTTG
>NC_025701.1:34063605-34070366 GCF_000633955.1 Camelina sativa | reverse complement strand
TGGCGAAGCCACCAAGTACACTTGCCCTAATTGCTATATACAAGAGGTGGAACGAGGCGAAAGAAGACCATTACCACCCAGTGCCATTCCAGGGGCAAACAAATTACCAGTTACTGCTCTTAGCAACCATATAGAGGAGCGCTTATTCAAAAAGTTGAAGGAGGAAAGACAAGAGAGGGCTAGTCTTCAAGGAAAAAGTTTCCAGGAGGTGATCTCTCTTACTCTATAACGACTCTTGTCTAATCTGAACTGAAGGCATCCTATATATATTCCTTATGCCGCTTTAATTATGTCCAAGTTATATTTACAAAACAATTACCTTCNCTTGAGAAAAAGAAAAATGATGAACAAGTTGGAGAAGGGGTATGTATATGCCTCATACTTTTATGATTACTAAAATTTGCTTCTTATTATTATTATTTTTTTTTTTGTATCCTCGTCTGAACCAATGGTTTTATATGTGCAGTGGGTTCAATGTGACAAGTGTGAAGCATGGCAGCATCAAATTTGTGCATTGTTCAACAGCCGAAGAAATCATGGCGAAGCCACCAAGTACACTTGCCCTAATTGCTATATACAAGAGGTGGAACGAGGCGAAAGAAGACCATTACCACCCAGTGCCATTCCAGGGGCAAACAAATTACCAGTTACTGCTCTTAGCAACCATATAGAGGAGCGCTTATTCAAAAAGTTGAAGGAGGAAAGACAAGAGAGGGCTAGTCTTCAAGGAAAAAGTTTCCAGGAGGTGATCTCTCTTACTCTATAACGACTCTTGTCTAATCTGAACTGAAGGCATCCTATATATATTCCTTATGCCGCTTTAATTATGTCCAAGTTATATTTACAAAACAATTACCTTCATTATTGATATGTCAGGTCCCTGGAGCGGAATCACTTACTGTCAGAGTTGTGGCATCGGTTGACAGAGTATTAGAAGTAAAGGAACGTTTCCTTGAGATTTTCCGAGAAGATAATTATCCTTCTGAATTCCCTTATAAGTCCAAGGTAACAATGTGTTCATTGATTGCTTCTTATTCATTTTTTTATGATGCTTGTTTGGCACTTACAGATCTCTCTCTCTCTCTCTCTCTCTCTCTCTATGTTCTTTCTATATATATTTCAGGTCATTTTGTTGTTTCAGAAGATTGAGAATGTAGAAGTATGCTTATTTGGCATGTTCGTCCAAGAATTTGGAACAAAATCTGGACCTCCAAATCAGCGGCGGGTCTACCTTTCGTATCTGGACTCAGTTAAGTATTTCAGACCTGAGGTTCGAACAGTGTCCGGAGAAGCCCTTCGCACGTTTGTGTACCATGAAATTCTGGTAAGCCACTTTTCCTCTGTTCCCACAGCTTCTTTTAGGTTTCATGTTTTGCTTCACGAGCCTTATATTGTTCCCATTTTGCAGATTGGCTACCTAGATTATTGTAAGAAACGTGGTTTTACAAGCTGCTATATCTGGGCATGCCCTCCACTTAAGGGTGAAGATTACATTCTTTATTGTCATCCTGAAATCCAGAAGACGCCGAAGACTGATAAACTAAGGGAATGGTATGAGAGACCTGACCGTTTTGTTTTTATTACTTGTTTGTCAAGTTTTATGTAGATTTTGTTGTTGGCACTTACCACATTCCTACCTTTTCATCAGGTATTTAGCAATGTTAAGGAAAGCTTCAAAAGAAGGTGTGGTCGTCGAATGCACAAACCTCTACGATCATTTCTTTGTCCAGTCTGGCGAATGCAGAGCTACTGTGACTGCTGCAAGGTTGCCATATTTTGATGGAGACTACTGGCCAGGTGCTGCTGAGGATTTGATACGTCAAATGAGCCAAGAAGATGATGGTACGAATTTAAACAGAAAAGGATCTACCAAAAATGTCATATCGAAAAGAGCCCTTAGAGCTTTTGGCCAGTTGGACCTTTCTGCTAATGCCTCAAAGGATCGACTGATGATGCAAAAAGTAACCTTCTCATTCTCTATATATGCCCACTAATGATGATCATGCTTCCTCTAGTTTCGTCTGTAGCTCATGTTTTTTATTAATTTGTTCTGTTTTGTGTAGCTCGGTGAGACCATTTGTCCGATGAAGGAAGATTTTATAATGGTGCATTTGCAACATTGCTGCAAGCATTGTACCACTCTCATGGTATCTGGAAACCGGTGGGTGTGCAATCAGTGCAAGAATTTTCAGATATGTGACAAGTAAGATCTCATCATCTATATATATGATCACACGCATTCAGGTTATCTAGTACTTGAAACTGTTCAATTAAACCACTGTCTTTCAACCCGCAGGTGTAATGAAGTGGAACAGAACCGCATAGATAAAGAGAGACACCCGATTAATCAGAAAGAGAAACACTCGTTGTTTCCTGTAAGTTTCTTTAGTGGTTAGAGCTTTAAATTAAGGTTTCATTCTCTCTTTTTCTTTTTCTGTGTATCTTTGAAACTAACAAGGTGTGGATCTTTGCAGGTGGTCATCGAAGACGTTCCCGTAGAGATTAAGGACAAAGATGACAACCTCGAGAGCGAGTTCTTTGATAATAGACAAGCTTTCCTGAATCTTTGCCAAGGAAACAACTATCAGTACGACACTCTAAGGCGGGCGAAACATTCCTCTATGATGATTCTCTATCATCTTCATAACCCTACTGCCCCTGCATTTGCGACGTTTTGCTCCAACTGCCAACAAGAAATTGAAAGCTCTCAGGGATGGCACTGTGAAGTTTGTCCAAGCTATGATGTCTGCAGTGCCTGTTACTCCAAGGCCCCTACCAACCATGAACATAAACTGATAAGTCGTTCATCTTCTGCGGATACTAGTGTTGTACAACACACGGGGAAATCTAATCACAGTTATCTAGCCAATCTGGAGAAGGTATTTTCTTATTAAGCCATTAATTACTTATATTATTTAGACTGTTTCTGTGTGTGTGTAGCTGCTAGAAACAGAGCAAATGAATCTCGGTTTGTTGGTATTTTTCAGTTTAAAGAAGTGCTGGTACATGCAACTGCATGCCGCTCTAAAACACTGTGCCAGTATCAAGGTTGTCGTATGATGAAGAATCTCTTCAGACATTGTTTGGCATGTAAGGCTGGTTTTGCAGATTGCCCATATTGTATGAGATTTTGGATTACCGTCAAGAACCATGCCCGCAGTTGTAGAGATTCCCAGTGCACTGTCCCTAAGTGCAGGTACATTATACAGAGAGAGAGAGAGAGAGATTTTCACATGCTTTTACACTTGTTTTTTATATATATAATTTATATTATAGATGGCTAACTCGTCTGGTTTTTTCATTGTAATTAACAGGGATTTGAGAGCGAATTTTAGTAGGCAGCAGCAGCAGTCAGACAAAAGGCGTAGAGCTGCTGTAATGGAGATGATGCGGGAAAGGGCCGCTGAAGCCACCCGCACTGGCTGACTAACATAATTGTGTAAATTAAAGGAAGACTATGAAGCCAAAGGAGGAGTTTAAATTTTTACGTCTCTTCAGGAGCTGCTTACTATAGGTTATGATTAGAGGAGGTAGATAGGATTGGGAAGGAAGTTATACATATATGCCAAATATTAACTTGTAGTAGGTCGCGGTGGATCTTTTCTATAATTTCTCTTTCAGCATTCTTTAGATTGATTCTTTTGTAAATAACTAAAGGAATTTGTCAATATATTTCTCTCATTGGATCCTATAAAGATGGTTTCTTGTCTTTTGAGTTTACCATTCTTCTTCACTGCAAAAGAAAAAAACAAAGATGATCATATATGAAGCAGCAGCAGTTACCGTCTTTTTATCTCTGGCATATATATACTTGGCTAGTCTTTTTTACTAGTGCAAAAAAAAAAAAAAAGAAAGGCCAGCTTCAAATAAAATTAGTTGAAATGATTTCTGTCAGAATCAACTGATTGAGTTGGTGTACACCACCTGCCTGCAAGTGGCTGTTAACTTTATATATGGTAAAACTCTCTCAACATTCATCAGTTTCATAACAGCCTTAGGAGTTGCCTCTGCATATCACAAACAAAAACAGCACCTGCTTAGATCAACATTTTGCAGCAAAAAAAAAACTCTTTGGAAAAGATGAAAAACATAACCATGAGAATCATAAATTGGTTGTTGGGATCACATAAAAGTTAACTCACTTCAAGCTTGTTGTTCACGGCTTCTAGAAAAGCAGAGGACTCCATCTCATTATTGGTCTGTTGTAGTTAACTGCTGATCCTGGAGACGGCTCTGCAGGAATACAGTTTTGGCCAGGATGCACTTGGTAATTAAGATTTTCTTGTAATCAAACCAAAAGGCTAACAAGCTAAGTAGAGAAACTAACTCTGAAAGAGTCTCATGAGTAACAGCAATCCATATGTCTACGTACACCCTTATGGTTAATGTCTCGTAACATTTGTTGTTTTCGATATTAATGGGCTTAATTAGATAATCTAACTCAAAATTCAAGAGACTACACTAATATATTTGTTTCTTGTGGTCACAGCTGACAGTGGAGATGATGTGCTATATAGTAAAGACACCAATCGATATGAAAGCTGGCCCCTCATAATAAAATTATTTGTCTCTTTGTGGATTTCTCCACAAAATAAGCTTATTACAAGTCTTGTGATCGTGATTGTCACAGAATCAATAGAATCAATTAATGGTTGCCTTATGGCCCTTATCCATTTGAGAATATCAAGATAATTCTGTGACACACTTCATTTCTACCATATATTATTTTACATGAATTACAACGACAGATTCTTTCAATTTTCATTTTATGTGGCTTGTCTCAGTTTATGGTTCTCTAAATCACACAAATATAGTCTGACCTGTCAAATAGGTTGGTCATGTTCTTGTATTATAAATCACCCATTTTATTAGAAAGAGCACAAAGAGGGCAAGATTATAAGAATACAAAAAAGGGGTCAAAAGAGAATAATAATTAAAAATTTGAGGGTTAAACCAAAAATACAAAAAATAAAGAGAAGAGAGTAAAGCAGAGTGAATCCGGTGAAGCCGGCCGTTGCCTTGCCCTGCCCGCAAGTGCAACTGGAAACACACGCCACCGATGATTATGAATGAATTTGAGTTCGAAATCTCAAACATCGTAGCGTACAGATTTGGGATTTCGATGAAGATCTTACCCAACTGGGCTTTGTCTTTCTTCTCCGACCAACTTTCCCGCCGAGATGGTTATATCTTCTTTTCCTCGAAATTTCGCTTCTTCAGTTCTTCTTCTTCTTCTTCTCTTTCTTCTAGTTCTTCGCCTACCGACCCAGTTTCTCATGCCGTGAACTCTCAATCAAGGTAAACAAAAGGTTTGATTTTTTAGCTTAAAGTGTGTTGCTTTCAAACTTTGAAGGAGAATGGTTCTCTAATCTTTAGGCTTTTTTTATGTGTGTATTGCTTTCATTGAGCTGTTTCTGATACGAGTTTTACTCTTATATCCAGACTAGTTTCTGATGAAGATTTGAAATTTCTTATCGAAAAATTGGAGGAAAGAAATGAGTCTGATGATGAGAGATGGGAACATGTTATTCACAGAAGCAACGATCGCATTTCTTACACTGCTAAACGCTCCAAACCTAAAGTAGTACTTGGCTCATATCATTTTCTATATATCTTCTTCACTTTGTTGTCATTTTGGCTCTTTTATTCTGATTAATGAGTAATGAATAAAGCCTTAAGCTCTTTTCTTTTCTTAGGATGGTGGTCCTATGAAGTACCTAAGTGTCACGGTCTTTGAGGACTGCTCTGCAGAGATTTTGAGGGACTTTTACATGGACAATTATTATAGGAAACAATGGGACAAGACTGTGGTTGATCATGAGCAGTTGCAGGTTGACACTAGTACCGGAATCGAGATTGGTCGCACGGTTAAAAAGTTTCCTTTGTTGACATCAAGAGAGTACCTACTAGCTTGGAGACTGTGGCAAGGAAAGGACAAATTCTACTGTTTCACTAAGGTAAAAAATCAACTGAAATTTCTCTATCTGTCACAATTTGTTGTTGCTTCGTAACTTAATGTTTTGCTCTTTGGTTATTATTAGGAATGTGATCGCAATATGTTACCACGACAGAAGAAGTACGTACGTGTGAGCTATTTTAGATCTGGTTGGCGAATCAGGCAAGGCAAGTGGTTTTCTTATTCACCTAAAATTTCTGATCAATGTTGTTTGAATTCTATGTAATCAGACATCGAGTGATCTTAGTGAGTACGGTGTTTGTATTGTCCTCATTTCCAATTTTTGATACCTAACTAACTACTGCTGACCTTAACACTTGCTGCAGTTCCCGGAAGAAATGCTTGTGAGATCAAAATGTTTCACCAGGAGAATGCTGGATTAAATGTTGAGATGGCGAAGCTCGCCTTCTCAAAAGGCATATGGAGTTACACTTGTAAGATGGATAATGCACTTTATAAATACAGTCAGGGAACCCAAGGACCCATCTTATCTGCTGTCACCTTAATAAAAAAGGTGAGGTTCATATTAAGTATCTGTCCTGTAAGCTGGAATTCAATCAGTGTCCTGAATCCGAATGTGCATGAAGCAACCGATTTGGTCTTCACTGACATGGCTGTTGTTCCTGCTGCAGGTTCCATCAGAGTTAGAAACTCAGACAGATGATGTCACAGTCTCCATGGGAACAAGTAGTGGTGAAGAAGTGTTGACTCATGTTGTAGCCAAACACAGAAAAATATTGAGAAAACCATCAAAGAAACTGATAGCAAAAGGTCTGGTACTTGTGGGTGGTGCAATCTGCTTGTC
>NC_025701.1:34040209-34060783 GCF_000633955.1 Camelina sativa | reverse complement strand
ATGGTGTGAGTGTAAGTGAATGCAGGCAAGGTTTGAGCTTGATGAAGATTGGCAAAGGATATCTGTGATTCACCAGATGGGACATTTGTGGCGATCACACAAGTCTGTCACGGTGAAGGCTATAAATTTGGCTGCAAATAACCAAGAGAGGATGAATTTGAGACCACCAAATATTGGTCCTGTTGATTGGCAAAAATTTGTCAAACTCAAAACTAGTGCTGCATTTAAGGTAATTACTTGTGATTATAATTGTTTAGTAGTTGATTGGTGATTAGTAATTAACATGTTTCATTATTAGGCCGTGAGTGAGAAATATAAAGCAAAAAGAAAGAATCAGATACCTCACACCACTAGTCGTAAAGGGATCAGCAGACTAACAGAAGAAATGGCAAGCATATATACTACAACTATGTTGTTTATTATTATACATAGTGCTTGTACTGTTACTGAAATTTTGTTTTCTGGAACAGAAAGCTGAAAGTGAAGATCCTTCCAGCGTGACAAGACTAGATGTTTGGATCAAGTCTCGCACCAAAAAGGATGGTACACCAGTAGATACGAATGCAGCTGATTTGATTGTAAGTCTGAATAGAGTTGTACACCAGTAAATAGTGTGTTATCGACTAGTAAAACCTGAAACTGTCTTTATGTTTTTCAGCAAAAAGCAGCTGAAATTGGTGGAAGTGATGCTCCAGCATTTTTAACAAATCCAGATGAAGATCACCTCGCCAAGCTTTTAGGACCTGACAATTCTGGTAGGCTGAGGGCAATGGGTAGAGGCATGAGTAAGACCAAATTAGCTTGTTTACAAATGCAGAGCAAGTGTATGGCTGAAATGGAAGAGCGGCAAGTAAAATTAGTAAAACAGGTCAATGCCTTGGAAAGTGAACTTGGCAGAATCAAGAATCAGGTTAGATACTTAAGAGTTCTCTACTATTCATCAGCCAGTTAGAGTAATATAAATTGATGTTATTTTTGTTTATGTTACAGAGACCAGAAGCTGAAATGGATGAAAACTCAGCTGCAAGAGTAACATATTCTTACTTCTTTTCATATCAGCTAAGTGATTCTTCTTAGTGTCGTTTATGATTCTTAGTTGCTCATGAAATTGTTGCAGAGTGTAAACAAAAGAGCACATCCTAAGTGTGTGTTTGTTGATTGGTCTGACATTGATGAAAATGTTGGTGAGGGTCGGATTCTTTCTTCTGATCCGGATGACATAGTGAATGACTGTCGTCTTGGCCCTTATGATCTCAAAGTGTTAGTTGAAGCTGCATATAAACCAGATGCATTTCTATGGAGACCTGCACAAAAGATCTTTCATATGAAAGAAGCTGTTGGACATATAATCGCATGGCCAACTGATAAGTGTAGACTGGTAGACAACAACATCCAAATGGAAGACATTGCCCCTATGGTATTTATAATTTCTAGCAATGTGTTAGCAATGTATTACCCCTGTCTATAATGCTAATTAATTATATTGGATTTGTTTACTGATTGTGTTTAACAGGGTATACAAGGAAACAAATGTAAACTATTGGATTTGTCTAAGGGTGACGTCATTGTTGCTGAGGGGCGTTGGGAGACACAAGAACCAAGTGCGTTGGTTAACGGAATTCCTCTTGGACCAAAAGCAGTTAAAGTATTTGTGGATTCAGTAAAGCAGCCTGATACATCACTATGGAGACCTACAGCTGAAATGTCATTTCTTGAGGACTGTTTGATGGCTTACGTATCTTGGCCCCTGAGTAAGGTTGATTTTGAAAATCCCTCAACTCCAACTGGTCAGAATGCTACATCACATGCTTCTTTGTCTGCATCAAAGGCCAAGTCTGCAGCCACAGCTTCTAAGTCTGCTACAGAGTCCAAAACTTCAGCAACAGCTTCAAAGGCTGCATCGCAGGCCAAATCTGCATCTATGTCTTCTAAGTCTGCATCTGGTTCTGAGTCTCCTGTTGATGATGCAACGGGTCCAATATCACCAATAAAGAATACTTTACCATCACAGTCTCCTCTCAGGAAGTCTCCAGTAAGTGTTTTCATATGTTATGAAGTTGTTTTTGTTAATTATATGATGACTGATGGTTTATATTGTAAACATGGCAGCGCATTAATAAAGTTATTTCCAAGGAGAATAAGAAGTGCAAGTTGATGGATTTAACTGAAAAGAATAGGGTTGTGGCTGAAGGACGATGGGGAACAAATGATCCAGAACATAAGGTTCACTTTACTCGCTTGGGTTCTAATGCAGTTAAAGTGTGGATAGATGTTGTGAAGGTGAAAAATGTAAAAGTTTGGAGGCCATCCGATGAAATAGAGATTATTGAAGATGCACTTAGCTCCTGCATTGCTTGGCCAGAGAACAAGGTCATTATGTCTTAAACTGATGGTTTTATTGTGTAATGTTAAGTACTTGAGATTGCTTGTTTATTTTGGATGTTCTTGAGACTTTGATGGTAAACTGATGTTCTTGAGACTTTTGTTATGTATTTTGGATCTGAGACGTTTATTAATCAGATTTTATGAGATTTTATAAAACAGGTTATGTGTGCTATAATCACATATCAGAAAATGCTATAAAAGTACAGGTAAACGTTATGATAAAAGAATATACCATAGCACAGTAAACAAGATAAAACAGCATTTCGCAACAGCTATATTAGATATGTATAACATAGCACGAAAAATTAAATATTGTATAAATTTTTGCAAAATTATAATCTTGATAATACAGCAGTTTATTAGAGCTATGCTATAAAACTATAACATAGCACGAAAAAACAAATGTTGTATAAATTTTTTCAAAATTATGATCTTGATAATATAGCAATTTCTTAAAGCTATGTTATATTTTTATAACATAGCATACGTAATAAGTGCTATTGTATATGGGGTACATATAATAACAGTGCCCTAAAACAGCGCTCATGAAAACGCTATCAAAGACCTATGATAGCGTTTTTCTCTGGTTAACAATGTGCATATTTGTTGTAGTGGCACCCCCGACATACCGAGCTAAACCAAAAATACTAATTGATTAGTTAACCGGGAAACCAGTTAAGGGCTTGATTAGGTCAACAAGAAGTCAATTAGGACGAAGTGTAGCCTTGAAGAAGAAGAAACCGACTTCTACTTCGGCACGGCGGCCGATTCAAGCAATAACGCAGTTTTCCATATTTTACTTTGTCTGATAAGGAAAGTTAATATATTATACAATCTATGTTCATATATAAATAAGGGGAGATTTCTCCATTGTAAGGCATCCAGAATCGAATACAATATTTGAGTTCTCCTCTTGTTCTTAGCAATAAACCCTAATTTCTTTGAGTTCAATTCCTTTACTTCTAATTTCAAAGCTTATATCTACTTTTTAGAGAGATTACCCTATTGAATTTGTTTCCCCTCATAAACAAATTCATTGTGGAAACCTAGTTTCTACAGAGTGAGTGATGGGAATCTATCAAAGCGTACCTGTTTAATCCCCATACAAGTCTTTGAGTCTACATATATGGATGACATGATTGTTCACAACTTGTGAATTTGTCTCCATGTTTTAATAATTCTCACTACTAAATATTTGATCATGCCTCTTTAAAAATCTTAATAGTTTGTGGTGACTTCGGAAACATTAGCAATGCTAATCGAATCATAGATAATTAAATCAACCTATAACTTATCCATTTTTTGTTTTTAATATAGTTTTGATTCTAAGAAAATATTTGAAAAAAGTATATATGTATTTATTGTTATCAAAAAGCCAAAAGATACTTTGCTTTTTTCCTTTTCTTTTAATGTGTGATATTTTTCCCTTCTATACAACAAATTATTTTGTGTAGGAGATTGTGAAAAAGAATTGATTAACGTGTATCAATATTTCTTTTGATTTTCTGTTGTGATGATTTTGAACTAGTTAATGTATCTTTTGTAAAACGAAGTTAAAAAAGACAAGTTCATGTTTCCAATACAGTTCGAAACAAGGATGTGAAGCAGATTTGGAATGATACCTAACCAATTGCGCCAGCTCATATATTTTTGTTGGCAAAACCTTCAGATTTCATAATTTGTGCGATTGAGTCTAACTGGATTCAGCAGATTGAGTTTGAAAAAAATCTGAATATTTTTGTTAGACTGGATTCAGATTTAGTTCCAACCAAAAAGCCTATAGTATTATTATTAAATTAATCTTGACAAAAATTATTCTTTACAAGATTAATTTTTGTTGGACATTTCTTCAAACGTTGATTTAAAATAATTTTTAATTAGTAATATTATGGTTTAGAAAAAAGTATCTTCTAAACAACGAAAAAAAATGGATTGAATCGATTAGACGATTCAAATTTCCTTTTGATAAGGTAGGTGAGACAGACATGAGATCAGTTCAAAAATTGAAACTTGGCTTTGATTACATTTACATATATGTAATCATCTAATCATCTAAATTTAGCTACTTGGCTTTGATTACATTTACATATATGTAATCATCTAATCATCTAAATTTAGCTACTTCATTTAGAGTTGCCATTGAATATTGGTGTAAATGGTAGATTTTAACTTTTAAGTTTGATTTGTTATATGATCGATAACTTTATAATGACTTTGCTATCAAATCTTGTCTTATATACATGTGACATTTGAATGTGGGTGGAAATTGATTAAGAACAACAACCATATACAATAATCCATTGGGCAAAAAAAGTTCAAGTGATATAATAATACATGGTATAGAGAACTGAACCGTACATATTACATCCTATACATTTGGTTGCAACTGCTTACATGCTTTTAATTTTGATTCAAGAATTATAACATTTGGAAAAAATGGTAAAATGATTTAACTAGAATACATCACCAAACTTATGCAGATTAACCCAACTGCTTTAGCCAGTAGGAAAAGACGATAAAAGGATCCGTATGTACTACGTCGTTTTGTCAAAAGAGGAAGAACACAAATAAATTAGATTTTAATCCGCGGTACACCGCAGAACTATATTTTTTTTAAGAAAAAAAGAAAAATGTAATTTAATAAATAGATTACTTTTATATATAATGGTTTGCATATTTTAAATGTATATTCTTTATTATTTATACATTAGTTAATTTACAATTACTATTTTTGAGGTTTACGGTATACCCCGAGACATTTGTTTACATAATCTTAATTTAATTAATTTAATTGGATATGATTAATATTCTAATATTGATGGTGTTAACAAAATAATAAATTAAAATTTAACTCATGTTCTAGCGTTTTATTAATAATATTTTAAATTTATACTAATATTACTATAACCGTTTTGAAATATAACCCTGTTTTATGGGATTTTTAACCTTAAAGATTCATAATATTTTAATTTTTATTAAATTTAAACATAGAAATAATCATATTTAATATTTTTTGCAATGGTGTTAAAATATAAAAAGGGTAAACCAAGTGAAAGACAGAAAATATTATATGAGAATTCTGATAAAATAATATTACTGTAAAAATGATATAAGTGTTAAATTTTCTCTTGAAAAGACATTATACCAATGTTGACAAAAAAAAAAAGACATTATACCAATGGATTAATTAGGCGTACCCAGTTTTCATTGCTTTTTTAATGTATAAATAACCCTTTTAAGTGATAATTATCTTTTTCTTGTTAGTACACTAATGGCATTTGATGAAAAATTTACAAAAAAATAATCAAGTAAACTTGCAAGTGTTGTGGAGTTAATTAGTAAAGTAGAAACCAAAACTTAATTATGTTGATATGATAAGCAAAACAATATACATTAGGATGAAAATATAGTCATGATCAGTAGGATTCATGTTTGAAAGCAGAGAACTTATTTACAACGAAAAATAAACAACATCAAATGCAAGAAAAAAAATTAAAGAAAACATACAGCTATTTCGATCGATTTTGCTAAGATTTTTTTACTGGTTGTAGGTAGTTTGGTGCATTTTCGTTTAGCTAGTAAGGGGTTATTTATAGTGTTTTAAAGATGATAGAACTAAGTGTGATATGAAACTCAGAATAAATTGGTGAGCAAGCAAGAAATCTTTAAAATTATTGTAGATATATTTTAGGAATATGATGTTAAATGTAAAGATTGTATAAGTATAAACCAAAAATGATTTAGGAAATTAGAAATTAATTTAGTAGAGATATTTTAGGAGTCATTGATATTGTAACTATATTAATTTAAGATTTGATTTCAATTTTGCAATTTTATAGCTATATTTTAGTAAATTTTATTTAATAATTTTGGTAAAACTAATTAGTTTCTATAAAAACATTTCGAATTTATGTATAACAATTAAACCGAAATTTATGGTATATGCTCCTCTAACAATTAAACTGAATTTATGTATAACAATTAATTTCTATTAAAAAAAGAATTTAACTAAATATTAGATATTAAATATTAAATGCTTGTAAATAGATACCAACTTCAAGATTTATTTGCTAAATGTCTCCAAAAATGTATATATAAAGTAAACCCTAAATGCTTGATTTCTTATTGCGCTACTCTTTGTCGAGATAGTTGTTGTACGATGGGTTTGTCGCTGATTCAACGGGAAAGGAAGACGAGAAGAAGAAGAAACGAGGCACACGACATTCCACTGGATGTGGTGATTGAGAAGATTGCTTACCCTGATGAGTTTTAAGTGCCTCTCAAAGCTTTTTTCGTCGCTCCTCTGCTCCAAATATTTCAGCAGCCTTTTCCTTACGGCCCAATCCTGACCACGTCCTCATCTACATCTTTTTAGCAGATCTCTACAAGGACCGTAAAAATGTAATCCTATCTTCGGCTCCAGACACTACTAAACCGTCGTCTTAGGTCTTAGCTTCCTATGTTGTTGACCGCAATCTGACCATCCCACGGATGGGAGGGTACATCTCGCAGTGCTACACCTTCTGGAGAAAAGCGCGAATCTATAACCCTGCCACCAGAAAACTTTTCACCTTACCCGCCGTAAAATCCAGCATCATACCTCCCGGAGTAATTAAGAAAATCGTCTACTACTATTTAACGACCAGTACAAAGTAATCTGCTCAATTGCGCCAAACCTAACGACCATGCCAGAGCATTGGGTCTTTGTCCTAACACCTCAAGGAGGTTCCTGGAAAAAGGTGGCTCCAACCCCATCAGACTTGATCTGTCCCTACATCCCGGTCCATCGAGGACAGTCTGTCAATGGGGATATATATTACCTGGCTTTGACTGACATGCATAATTTTGTGCTTGTGAGTTTCGACGTGAATCTTATAGAGTATGGTGGAAAACTTACTGTTCTTGACTCTACCCAGCTAAGAGACAAGGGTATGGTGGTTTTATGGATTCTGCAAGATGCCGGAAACAAGGAATGATCCAAAAAGACTCTGGTTTTGCATCCTTGTCAGCTGCAATTAGTCAACAATAATAACATTGTATTCCACGTAAACGGTACTACTCAAAGTGGCAAGGTTGTTTTGATACCACAGGATTTGCTTTCTCCCTTTCACATTCTTTGTTATGATCTACAAAGAAATGATATGAGAAAGATTGAAATCAAAGGTATACCGGGCCACTGGTTTAGGAAGAAGAAAAAAATTAGACGTTTTGACGTGATGTTCATGGATCAGAGTGAGAGCGTCATCCATCTTGATCTTCTTGGAGACTTTAATTAATCCTATCCTATCTACCTCTAACTAAATAACGTATGCTTTTTTGTGTGTTTACATTAAGAAAACAACTGATTATATTTGAAAGGAAAAATTAAAGGCTCCTTGACTTATATTGGCTGCATGCCTATGGTTATTATTCTTGTTAACTGTCTGTGAGATCACACAAATTCTTGAAACATCCAATATATCTTAAGAATCTACTAAAAAGTAGGAGATACCAAATTACACAATTTAACAGTTTTATTAATTTAGAGTTTGTTTAAGTATAGTAACTTGTAAAACTTGGCTTTCTTGCAAATTGCTTCCTCAGAATCTGACTGAAGCTAATATAAAATCAGTGTTTACTAGATGCTACGAACCAGCTAATTAATAATTTCAAAGAAATGTGGGTTGTTACATTGTGTGTTGTTATAGCTTTTGTTGGTCGTCAAGATCTCTTATTTGTTCACCTAACTTGAATTAAAATTTCTATCCAAATATCAAAAGAAACGCTATAATCAAATAAAAAAAACTTCAAAGTAATAATATTCAGTTATTGGTAAAACTGTATTAGTATAAAATTGTTAGTCTTGTAATTTGGAGGTATATGGTACGTAGTAGTAACTTGTAAGATTTGGTTTTCTTGTATATTGCTTCCTCAAAATATGAAGCTATTTTATATGAACAATATTAGTGTTTTATTAATCGCTAGTAAAGAAACTAAGAAAGAAATGTGGGGTGTTGCATTGAGTGTTGTTATAGCTTTACTGGTCATCAAGATCAGTGTCTGGCTCTACAGATGGGCTAACCCTTACTGCTCCGGCAAGCTACCCCCGGGTTCAATGGGGTTTCCGGTGATAGGAGAAACCGTTGAGTTCTTCAAACCTTACAGTTTCAACGAAGTCCCTCCATTTGTCCAGAAAAGAATGTCAAAGTTGGTTTTTTTTTTTGTTTTAAATGACATCTGCAAGTTTCAAGATTCTGTTTCATTTCTCTTCTTTCTTCTTTAATGTCTCTCTCTCTATCCCTCACTGGTTTGTACTTCAGGTACGGTGGTGGCTCGTTGTTCCGGACAAATATTCTCGGCTCTAAAACGATTGTTTCTACAGACCCGGAAGTGAATTTTGAGATTCTCAAACAAGACAACATGTGTTTCGTCATGAGTTATCCAGAAGCTCTTGTTAGAATCTTTGGGAAAGATAACTTGTTCTTCAAGCAAGGCAAGGACTTCCACAGGTACATGAGACAGATTGCTCTGCAGCTTCTTGGTCCTGAGTGTTTGAAGCAAAGATTTATACAAAAATTAGACCAAGCAACACGCGAGCATCTCAAAGCTGTCTCCTTCCAAGGCGTCTTAGACGTCAAAGATACTGTTGGAAGAGTATAATAAACCCTAACTCCATCTACTTTAAGCTATCAGATTTCTATCTTACTCACTTGTCTGTTTTAATGAGGTTTTTGTCTTTTTGTTGTATTGCAGTTGATATTGGAACAAATGGTCCAGATGATCATAAGTGACATCAAACTTGAGACTAAGAGCAAACTTATTGAAAACTTTCGAGATTTCAGCTTTGATTTGGTTAGGTCCCCTTTTGATCTTTCTTTTTGGAACGCTCTTTACAATGGTGTTATGGTAAGATCTCTTGTCCATAACTTGTCAGCTATAGAACTTGTCTGGTTATTAACAGTTTAACACTCTGCATGCATCCACTTTCCTATGTAAAGGCACGCAGAAATGTGATGAAGATGATAAAAAGAATGTTCAAAGAGAGAAGAGAAGAAGCAACATCGAATGATTTAAAATATGGAGACTTCATGGAGACAATGATAAATGAAGTGGAGAAAGAGGACGATACGGTGAACGAAGAAAGATCTGTAGAGCTAATATTAAGTTTACTGCTTGCGTCTTATGAAACTACTTCTACTATGACTGCAATAACTGTGAAATTCATAGCTGAAAACCCCAAGGTGCTTATGGAGTTAAAGGTAATTCTTACTAAGAGAACTCTGTAGTGAATAAGTGTTATTGAGAAGTTTGAATCTTTTTGTTCTTTATAAACATATGCTTAAAGCTTAACTATGTTGAACAGAGAGAGCATGAGACCATCCTCCAAAACAGAATTGATAAAGAGTCTGGAGTTACTTGGAAAGAATACAGATCCATGATGATTTTTACGCATATGGTAGTTTTTGTTTTCTTATTTATATCTTAATAATAAACTTGTTGTGCATGTACCGATCAGTAGTTTAAAGCATTTAGTTGATTGTTGCAATTGCAGGTTATCAATGAGTCTCTTCGTTTAGGAAGTTTGTCACCTGCTATGTTCAGAAAGGCGGTGAGTGATGTGGAGATCAAAGGCAAGTCAGATTCTCGCTTTTGCATCATGAACATTTCTACAACTTTGTAACCAATGATCTTATTTAAAAAAGCGTGTTTTGGTTGCAGGGTATACAATTCCAGCAGGATGGATTTTACTGGTTATTCCATCTCTTCTTCATTATGACCCTCAAATCTATGAACAACCATGCGAGTTTAATCCATGGAGATGGGAGGGGAAAGAATTGCTTTCTGGCTCTAAAACGTTCATGGCCTTTGGAGGTGGTTCAAGACTCTGTGCAGGAGCAGAGTTTGCTAGGCTTCAGATGGCTATATATCTTCACCACCTAGTCACAACGTATGACTTCTCTTTGATCGAGAAATCTGATATCATTCGAGCACCCTTACTTCGATTTTCCAAGCCGATACGTATAAGTATCTCCAAAAATCCCTAAAATTCTGTCTCATTACTGTTCAACTCTCTTTTTTTAGTGTTGTGTTACTTGTGGATACATATCTCACTATTGGTAAAACAACTGATGTAAGAAGAAACTAATCTTCTCTCAGTTAGAAAAATTACAACAGTAATGTTCATCCTCCTCTGCCTCTTCCCCTTTTATCATTATTCTTTCTTCATATTTTCGGTTTCAGCAATTAGATGCTCCTCAAAAACGGCATTCTTGGCTTGGAGATTACCATCAGAATCTTCCTCATTGCTCCATTTTCTTATGAACTTGGGGACCATGTTTTTTACATCTCTCGCCTCTGACACTTCATCCATATCATTAACTCGTTCGAACCGGACTGCGCTCACTTTTCTCGCATTCCCTGCTAGTATCTGTTCCAAAAGGTTGTTGTTAGAGAATAGGTGCAGAATGTGGTGCAAAGGGGAGTGCTATTATGTACCTCTAGTCTATAAACTTGGTGCTTTTCCTTCTGATCGTGACGCTCGTGTTTAGCATCGTCCTGTTCATCATTCTCTTCCCAATTTTCCTTTTCAAGAACTACCGTCACGCTCTCACCTGTCTTTGGGATATACCCAAAGGCCTCACACACAAAACCTGAGACTGTCTCATACTGATGGCCCTGCGAAAAAGGGAACAAAAGAATACTTTATGTTCTGTCAACAAGCAAACTTAAAGATTGGTTCTGCTTTCTAGAGGGACACACTAAAGACACGGCTAAAAGAGTATATTACCTCTGGCATCTTTATGTTGAGTTCTTCAGATAACTGGTCAATCGAAGTGTTGGCATCAACATCATAAATCCCCTCGGCTCTCATCACGATATAACCCGTTTTCTTCTGAATCTCCTCCTATTCAGCCCAAAACAATAGAAGTGAGAAACTAAGTTAAGAAAATGGATCCAACCCTAGAAGAAGAGCAACAAGTCGAAACTAGGATGAACTTACCTTTGAATCGTTTTCATCAAATATTTCACCAACAATCTCTTCGACCACATCTTCAAGAGTTACTATCTGCATAGAGAGAAATTAGACAACCTTTCAAGAGAGAGCAGGAGAGATAATTTAAGTAAAGAAGAGGACAACCAGCAACATACTCCAACGGTTCCACCGTATTCATTAAGAACAACTGCCATGTGAACCTTTCTTATTCTAAACTCTCTAAGAAGATTCCAAACTGACATTGAATCTGCACATCAAAGTTTATTGCGAGTGAGCAAATAATGCCTAAGGTTTAGATATTAAACTAAAAGATTGAATGCATCGAAGATTACCAGGGACAAAGAATGCAGGTTTATGTGCCATGTCCACCACAGTAGTACTTTCAAGCAATTTACCCTTCAAAACATACATAATCCATAAGTGCACAGCTATGGTGTCCTCACTCGCCATCAGTGAAAAGAAAACAAATACAAGAAACAGAGAAAAAAAAGCAGCCAGACCGTTGGAACATAATCTAGGAGATCCATAGCATACGCAATACCAACTATGTTGTCAATCCTCTGCTCAAAAACAGGCACCCTGTGATGAAAACCTTTGAGCACAACAAATAAACCTAAGAAGAAGAAAAATGTTCATTAAAAAAGCTGTGAAAATATATAAAACCTTGAGTACTGATGGGTAACCCAAAATTCATGGAAATCAACTAGGCTGCCGCTGCCATCTATTGCAACTACATCAACAAGAGGAGTCATCACCTCTCGAACATGGGTATCCTTAATCTCTAACACATTTTCAATCATATCCTGCAACGTGTGTCATTTGAATTATCACAAGTCTAGGTAATTCGTAAATACTCATTGAACATCCATAACAAACTCATTACCTGTTCTTCCTCTTCTATGGCCCCACTTAATTCTGCACCACGTAGCATTAGTTTCAATTCATCTTCAGTAACATATGGCTCACTAGCACAAAAAGAACAACAGACTATAGGTAAGTTGTCTTAACTCGGAAAGAAGCACAGTATTATATTTTGATTCGGACAGACAAATCCAATGTGATGCATACCTCCGTCCTTTCAAACCAAGAATTTTCAGAATTCCCATCGAAAGATATGTCACAACTCTTCCAACAGGATATAATATCAAGGAAAGCCATGCCACTGGTCTAACCTAGATGCATAGTAAAACCAACATAAAATCAGATTTATCATATGAGCATATTTTGTTTGTCAAGCCTTTTGTGATGATAACTAATTCAAACTTACCACAATCCTTGCAACCTCTTGAGCATTGTGAACCGCTACACTTTTTGGAGTTATCTCAGTCAGGAGCAATATGGCTACCTATAATCATTCAAGAATCAAAACTTTCTATAGCTACCTCCGTCTAGAGTAATAAGTAAAACTTATATATGTACCGTCATCAATCCAGTTGCTGCACTAACACCAGCTTCACCAAAAATAGCTGTTGCTGCTTCAGTGACCAAGGCAGTTGCCGCAATATTCACAACTCTAAATAACAACCGAAGAAGTTAAGAAGAGACAACAAAAGAAATCAAGCAAACAAAATTCCAAGTAAGTAGCATTACGTAGTTCCAATAAGTATGGTTGTCAAGAATCTGGTAACATCACTGCGGAGCATCCTGAAAACGCCATTCTCAGGCTCTTTTTCAGCCAACTCGCGCACCTGAGACAAAACACATAACACCACCACATTTAAAGAAGCATGCAATATCTTATATATATATAGAGCACTATACTGAGGAGATGTATAATTTACCTTCCACGGCCAGAGAGTGGTGATGGATGTCTCTGCCATGGAGAAAAACGCTGAAAGACCGAGAAGCACAGCCAATATCAAACCTTGCTCCCTAAGAAGCTTAAGGACCAGAGAAGTTTTAGGCCAAGCATTCTTCAACAACAATTTGCTCTGACTAAGAGCCACATCCATCACATTTGTAGATGCTAATACTTTCCGACATCCATACAACAAAACTCCACAAACCACTGCTCCTAACACGATTCCTCGTTTCAGCAAAATCTTAACCGAATCGAGACTTTCGCCGGAATCTGAATGTTTCTGACTTGTACCCACATGATCTCCAGTCGTACTCAACACAACAAACTGGTTTCTATGGCTAAATTCACATCTTTTCCGGAATCTAATAAAACTGGCACAAGAAGGACCACTAGACAAGACACAGAGCGGGGGCTGCTTGATTCTCTGAACTGAAAAATTCGATATTTGGAGACATAGTTGCGTGTGACTTGAGTTCCTCCTGGGGGCAATAAAAGAACGACCTAGAACAGATAAATCAAGTTCCATATATATGAATAGGAGAAACTCCAAATCTCTCCGGCGATAAGAGTGTAAACTAAATTCTTCTCCTTTTTATAATTCTCTGAGTAGCTTGATACCCCCAAAAGAAAGATTTAGCTATTGATCGAAGTAACAACGAAACTGAGATTTTTAAGATTATATGAGTCGGAGTCTCGTCGTGCCTGTGAAACGTTGCAGAGAAGAAGAAAAAGGCGGCGTCTTTTTCCGGGATCCGCCGAGCAGGTGACAGAGAGAGAGAGAGAGAGAGATGGTTAAGTGACATAATCACCCTTATCTTAGTATGCACCGTTAAGTCATACCAGACCGGTTCAATTTGTTTGGTACCATAACCCGGTTTCTTCTTTGAAAATAGCATTGTATGTTATGTGTAGTCAGTCCCAAAATATAATGAAAGATCACAGAACGATGATGATGATGATGAGACTCTTTCTTCTGTGGCATCGATCTGAAGTCATCATCTTCTCAGTTGCAGCTTGCTCAGTTTCTTTCTAGTTCTAGGCGGATGGATCCGCACTTTTCTTTGAATCTCTCGTGAATTTGTTTTCAGTTCTTCCATTGTCCTTTCTTTTCTCAGCTCCTCTAGGCTCTAGCTAAGCTAGTCAGCCACAACATATCCAAATAAAAGCAATATTTATCTATTGAGATGACAACACTCAAGCCTCCTCCACACGTTCGAAGATGGTTTCTTCTTTGATTTCTTGCTTTTTGACTTCTTTTCAACTTTGTCCAGGTTCTCCCGAGGGTCACTGACAACAACACCAGGCTCAACTAGGCCTGGGCAAAATACCCGGATCCGAAGATCCGATCCGAACCCGATCCAAAAAACCCGATCCGAATCCGTATCCGAAATTGTAAAATACCCGAACGGGTTTTAAATCTCTAAATCCGAAAATCCGAATCCGAACCCGATCCGAACCGAAATCCGAATGGGTATCCGAATATACCCGACATTATTAATATATAGTAGTAATATATTAGTAATATTTATAATTTTAATAATATAAGTGTCTAAAATATTCAGATTTTTAGATATTTTCGATAATTTGAAGTATTTAAACTATTTATTAGTAAATTTGGATAAAAAATACTCTAAATTTTGAGATAAATTATGTATTATTGAATTATTTAGACTAAATTAGATACTAAAATTTTGAATTTTGTGAATTTTGGGTAATCCGAATCCAAACCCGAAATACCCGAACCAAATCCGATCCGAATCCGAAGTCTAGAAATACCCGAACGGATTCTATACCTCTAAACCCGAAAACTCGAAATACCCGAACCGAACCCGAATGCCCAGGCCTAGGCTCAACTTTGGGCGCACTAGAAGAACCTTCAGTTTCTTCTTTAGCTGGTGCCTTGGCTTTCTTTATCCTTATTTTCTTTGTAGCCTTCACAGATTTGCTAGCCTCATCAGCGTCTTTTTAAATAATGTCCTTTGCACCAATCTCTTTCGTAGTATCATCTTGTTAATTCTTGAGGATCATTGTCGTGTGCGAAAGCTGCATCATCCATTCAAGAAATAAGGAAGAAACTGAATGATACAATTCAATTCCAACTAAGAATCATAAGTAATACAGAGTTCCACCATCTCATAGCAATTGTGATGTTGTTTACAATAGTAGTATCATCTTGTTAATTCTTGAGGATCATTGTCGATTTGCTGGCTTGTAAATTGGGCCTAAGTCAATTGTTTAATGGGCCACGTATCAACCTAACTCGGAAAGAAGCACAGTATTATATTTTGATTCGGAGAGTGGTGATGATCATCATCATCATTCAAATGGTAAGAATAAGATTAATCTGACTTGATTCATCAGTTATACAAGAAAATAAATACAAACATATGACTTTTAGAGAAGAAGAAAGACCAATTATTATTACATGACTTCTTTTGTTTTTTTATATCACATAATCAGACCATTCCGCTATATATGATGTCTGGTCCATACTTAGACCAGGAGGGACCTTATCTAGTTTTCTCGTGTTCTCTTTCCCACCGATCAACCTCGCCGGGTTTCCAACCGCCGTCGTACGCGGCGGCACATCCTTAACCACCACCGAACCCGATCCAATCTTAGCTCCCTCTCCGATCGTAATATTCCCCAGTATACAAGTCCCTGCTCCGATCAACACTCCGTCGCCTATCTTCGGATGCCGATCACCGCTCTGTTTCCCCGTTCCACCCAACGTCACGCCGTGCAGAATCGAAACGTTGTCTCCAACCACCGCCGTCTCTCCGATCACCACCCCCGTCGCATGGTCTAACAAAATCCCTTTTCCGATCTTAGCTCCGGGATGAACATCGACGGCGAAAGCTTCAGATACTCTGTTTTGGATCAGTAAAGCTACGATTTTTCTGTTCTGTTTCCAGAGCTGATGAGCTATACGATGAGCTTGACAAGCGAGGAAGCCTTTCAAACCCAAGAAGCAATGAACGTAGCTTATGCAAGCCGGGTCTCTTTCTTTAACCGCTACCAGATCTCGCTTCGTCGACTCGATGATCTCGGGGCTCTCTTCTAAAACGCTGATGAACAGCTCGAAGAGTGTGTTGCTTTGGAGGTTTGAATTGCTGAGCTTTACTGAGAGGATGTGAGCTAAAGCAGAAGCTAATGATCGATGAGATGTGATCGAAGCGTAGTAGTAGTCTGACAAAATGGGTTCTTGTTCAACATCGGACTTGGCTTCTTCAAGCATCTTGATCCAGACGTCTTCTTCTTCGGTTTGGTTGTGGATCTTCCGGTTTAGAGAGTAACCGGGTCGGAAGAAATTCTTGGTACAATAGAACCGGCAATCGTCGTCTTGGGTATTTCCGGTTCGGCATGTGTCGATGCACGTTGCCATGGGTTTGTGATTTGGGGAAGAAGAAGAAGGAATGTTGAGTTTAAGGAAGAGAAGATGAGAGAATGGTTTGAGAGACGTGAAGAAGATAAGCAGAGAGCTTATTATATATATATATGGCCGCGACCTTTGACTCCGACCCAACACATCTCTAATTTAATTACAAAATTAGCACTCTCTAATATTTTTTAGAAGTTCTTTTCTTAATATATCTCCTCTAATTAGTGTGTTTTATAATCTTTGTGTTAACTGATAACGAAATAGGTGTAAGTTAATATGACAATTTTTGTTTTTATCTGTGCATGATTACCACATATGACTAACTTACACAAGGCTCCATCAGTCATCCACATGTTTTTTTGTGCTACCTACTTTTTGCATAACAATATCATCAACGACCTAAATGATTTTCTAATGTCATCTATAATTAAATTGTAAATACAGTGATAGGTGTAAAAAATACAAAAAAAATGTTGATTGTAAGCTCATTAATGCAAAAATAAGATAAAATGAAAATCAAGAAATTTAAATCTCTTTGTTATCTAAATTTGCTACAATAAGGAGGTTACGTTTGTAAACTAAATTAAACTAAATCAAGAAAGGTGACGTTTGTAATGACGTATGTCTAAAAGTTGCGTGAATCTATGCCCTTTGACTCCCTACATTACATTCTCAAGGTTGTCTGAATCTAATCACATTTTGCACTCTAATAATATAATGTATTAGTACCTGATTAATTTGATTTATCATTGTATTTTCTTTGTAATTAGTAATCTTATAACTATTGTTGACTTTTACTTGTAGTAGTTTGACTTTGATATCACACACAAGTGGACCAGTGAGTTTACTATTACAGTATTACCTACATAACACTCCGTTGCTATCTTTTTTTTTTTTTTTCCCGCAAGGAGAGCTACAAAATGAAACGACTATTGTTATGGTTAATTAAATTTGTGTAGTTTCTAACTTATATGATATGACGATCAAATTATTCAATTGGGCAACGTAAATGTACGTGTCTGCCTCTAAAAACAAAATAGTTTCTAACTTATATATATGACGATCAAATTATGGATGTTTGACATCAGAAAATAACAAGAAATCGAAAACAAAAATACATCAGTAAAATAATAGTGGTATCCATTGTTTGAGGACCCGATCTTTCCTTTTCATTGCCCCATCCCCATATTAGATTTTTTTTCCTTCTCAATTTCAACCAGTCAGTCAAGTAGATGTGGCTCTTCAAAATTTTGAAAACACACACAAAACATTCTTTCCTTTTCACTTTGAGAATTTGATTTGGTTCTCGAAGAATATATATATGAACTCTCTCTTTCAAGTGACGTAACTTTTGAGTTTCTAAAATTGGATTGAAAAAGAAAATGTGGAATATCTCTAGAATAAACCCTAAAACAAACAGTATTTGCCTATTTGGATTGAGCATGGGAACATACCTCTATAAGGCCATCTGCATTGGCAGAACAGTTTGGGTGTTTTTAGCCCAATAAAATAATAAATATATTGAACAGTACTCATAGAACACTTATTTGGTTTTTGATGTAAAACTGATTTTGGCTCAGTTCTAAGCTGACGTGGCAAGCTGAGAATGGATACAATTTTTTGCAAACAATTTTTCACAAATTAAAAGAGGATTTGATTGAGAATATATGGAATAAATTTGGACATTAAACTATATATTAATTAATTAAAATGTTTGTGTGCTTTAATTAAGTAATATGTTTGTTTGTTTTTTGTTTTTTTTTATCTTTAATGTTTTTTTTGTTTCATAAAAATTTGGTATTGTATTTTGAATTTTAGTAAAAGTTTTATAAGTTTGCAATTTAAATGTTATTTTTAAAGTTTTTATAAATGTAATATGTTTAAGATTATTATATTATTAAATCTTATGATCTTAAACATGTTCTCCCAATAATAAATTTCTTAACAAAATATCTAAACTAATGATCTTACATTATTTTCATAATATTTTTACTCTAAGAACACCCAAAAGTGTTCCCCAATAAAGATGCCCTAAGTTTTAACGTTTGTGAAAACTATCAAATTGGCCCAACATATTCAAATTTAACTATTTTTAAAAATAATTGAAATGGACGGAACGTGAAAATGGACATTCCGATATTGTGAAAATCAGGTGCCAAAACAAAAAAAAACAAAAAAATGAGTATTACCGCACTGTTAAGTGTTAACTGTTATCAGACGACCAGAAATTAGTCTAAAGATCTTCAGAACCATCCAAATTTAATGCACACTATGAAATCAGAAACAACTCAGGAGTCAGGCATATATATATATACTCAGACTGAAGATACTATCTACTTTAGGGGAACTCATATTCATCAACACTCTAATGTGTCAATCCTTTATCCTATAAAACATAAGTCACCTGGCCAATTAAATCTTGCCACATAGATTTCTTTTTATTTATTTAAATTAAAACATTTTTGCAAAATAAAATTATGATCGTAAAAAGAAAAACACAACAAAATCCCTAAACTTTCTCCACACTATCACCATGTTACCACGATCTCTAGATCGTAGAAACAGTTTCATCCTCTTCTACAAATTCAACTCACCATGTACTCAAACTCAAACTCATTTTTTTATTTTTGCAAATTTTTGAATCTTTAAATTCTCGCCAACGGATTGCTCTAACAGAGCATCAATTTATATTTCCATAACTCTCCGTCTCCAACTATAACACATCTTCGACATTGGCGTTACGTCACACATCGGACATCGCTGGTATAGAATGAGAGTTTACAACATCAAGCCCAAGACAAAAGTCCAAGTCCAAGAAGCCCACTAGGAAGCCCACTCCCAAAACAGAGTCCGACAGTTCAACAACTCTGTCCTTCTCTGCAACAATGCGACAAAGGGAAACAGCAGAGACAGATGACTACGAAGGTGACAAAGACATTACCTGCACAAGATGGTGACATTGTACTATCGAGCCGTTATGATTCTCTTCTGTCATTAGAGGAGGCGTAGATGTTCACCACTTGTCATGAGATTAGGTGTGTGGTAAAAGAACCTAGAATGTTCCTCAAAGTTGTATAAATAAGAACTCACTCTGTAATTGTATGTCAGGGAAAATAATACAAAAAAAAGTTCAGTCTTCAAAACCAGTTTTTGTTTATTCTCATGGTATCAGAGCTTTCCTTAAAACCCTAACAGGTTGCTGTCATGGCAGAAAGACTCGATCCTTATCCTTTTCCTTCTAATATTCATGTTGCGAGTTCTGTTACTATTAAACTGAGTGACACCAACTATCTCTTGTGGAAAACTCAGTTCGAATCTCTGCTTCGCTCCCAGAAGCTGCTCGGTTTCGTTAATGGTGAAATTCCCAGGCCTGCAGCTACTCGAGTGACCACTGTCAACAATCAACAAGTCACCGACCCTAATCCAGCCTATGAAGCCTGGATCTGTACTGACGAACTCATCAAGTCATGGCTTTTTGGAACTCTCTCTGAAGAAGTTCTTGGTCTCGTCCATGCTTTGTCAACATCTCAAGAGGTATGGATGTCCCTTGCCTCCAGTTTTAATCGAAGCTCTGTGTCTAGAGAGTGTGAGTTGCTTCGTCGCCTTAATCTTTTGAACATGAAAGATAAGACCTTTTCTGTGTACTGTCGAGAGTTTCGTGCTGTCTGTGATAATCTGAGTGCGATAGGTAAGCACGTTAATGAGTCCATGAAGGTTGTTCTGTTTCTGAATGGACTAGCTAGGGAATATGACCCTATTGCTACTGTTATCCAGAGTTCTCTGTCTCGTTTACCTGCTCCTACATTTAATGATGTGGTTCTTGAGGTCTCTGGTTTCGACTCGAAATTGCAGTCGTATGAATCTGCTTCAGATGTCTCGCCAAACCTAGCTTTTCAAGCTCAAAGGGGTGGTTTCTCTGGCTATCGTGGTCGAGGATCGAACTCTCGTGGTCGAGGAGGTCGCAACTTCTCTACTCGTGGTCGTGGTTTCTCTCAACAGGTCAACAACTCTGGTTGGAATCAGTCTCAGTCT
>NC_025701.1:34026869-34036486 GCF_000633955.1 Camelina sativa | reverse complement strand
GGATGAGAGTTTACAACATCAAGCCCAAGACAAAAGTCCAAGTCCAAGAAGCCCACTAGGAAGCCCACTCCCAAAACAGAGTCCGACAGTTCAACAACTCTGTCCTTCTCTGCAACAATGCGACAAAGGGAAACAGCAGAGACAGATGACTACGAAGGTGACAAAGACATTACCTGCACAAGATGGTGACATTGTACTATCGAGCCGTTATGATTCTCTTCTGTCATTAGAGGAGGCGTAGATGTTCACCACTTGTCATGAGATTAGGTGTGTGGTAAAAGAACCTAGAATGTTCCTCAAAGTTGTATAAATAAGAACTCACTCTGTAATTGTATGTCAGGGAAAATAATACAAAAAAAAGTTCAGTCTTCAAAACCAGTTTTTGTTTATTCTCATAGAATGCAAGTACATTCATGAGAGATGGGAGATTGTTAAGTCTACTCTGTTTTCAAACATATTGTTTTGAAACAGGTCCCCAAATGCTTTCTTCGAGTGCATACAAGCCTGTATGATCAAATCAAACTTCTATCCTATGTGTAACTTTTTCCAGTCATCTATATCTCATCTAGAAAACATTATTTTTTTGTCACCATATTCTAATAAAGTTCATTCTCATCTTATGAATTAAGGTGAGCCATTAGGGATGACAAAGAGTGAAAGTTGTTTAATCAGATGCCAAGGAAATGCAAGGTAATCAATAATTCTTCTATCTCTTCCCTTTTCTGAAATCTTTTAAGCAAGTTTTCAACATCTATACATTTGAAACACTTTAACTCTTCTTGGTTTAGGAAGAATAACACACAATTGGATATTTCCTGCAAATACCAACGAGCATCATTAGAAAAAGGTATGGTTTTTGTTTCTTTTTCTGTTTTCATGCAATTTGTATGTGTATGGCCTTTTTCATATGAGATCCATAGCTACTTCTAACTATTTGCTAATGATTGAATGTTATTTTATGCTTGGAATATGCAGAAGATGCATATATATAATCCTCTAAAAAAATATTTTTTTTTGAGTAAAATATATTGTGAACATGTGTATGCATTTTATCAGCAAGTCTCATGTCTTTATATATATATATATATATATATATATATATATATATATATATATATATATATATATCAATCTATATGGCTTTTAATGCATATTTTTATCTAAAGAGCTAGGTTCACATTCTCAATTTCTCATGTTTTTGTTGTGTTCATGAGTTCTCTTCTATCCATTGCATGTTATGGTTTTGACTTTTCTACGTTGTACAACAGATGAATTAGAAAAACCTAATGATTATGAATAACTTATTCATTAGACGAGGCTGAAGATAGTGAATAGAAAAAGCAGCTAACTGAACATGAAGACACAAACTAATAAGGTGAAGACAAGTAGACAACCAAGAGACATAAAGAATGAGGAATCCAAAAGAAGACGAAATAGCAGTAGAAAATGGAATAGCTTCATCAGGATTAGGATAGATGACACAACGAGTCTGAATAGCTTCATTAGGATAATTTTTGTTATCTACCTTGATTATTAATCTAAATTAGTTTTCGACTACATATAAATATTTGGAAGACTACTAATTTCATGTGCATTCAACAATTCTATCATCATACCAATTAACAAAATAAATCCTCATATACATGAAATTAACAAAAAAAAATTCCCCACATAAATACTTTGTTTCTATTTGGTTAATATATAAAAACATTTTAATACTTTTTTTCCAAAAATATGTTTGATATAAATAATTAAAATATTATATTATATTATATTATTTTCTGGGAGAAAGTGTAGATGGTATTAGAGAGAATGGTGCAGTTCTTGATAATACTCTATTTTATTACATTCATACGATAATGATATTAATATTTTTTCTAAGTACCAAAACTACAACAACAAAGATCTCCGGTACCAAGAGGATTTCCCATGCACGTCCCTGTAGTATCATCTGGGAACTTAGGCGGTCCACATCATTTCCTATAGTCGTCGTCAATATGGCATGGACCTCTAAAATTACAAACTCCAGGGCTGATATCGTCTGCCTTCAATACTATCAATTTCCATCCAAAATACAAAGTGATCATTAGTAGTGTACTATATTTTTTCCAATAGGAAATTATGTATTGTTCTACAATTTGTATGTGTTACTTGCTGTTAGAAAAATAAAATCATGTTTATTAATTATGTGTACAACAAAACTTTCAAGTGAAAATGAGATTTTATAAAGAACTAAGAAAAAAAGAGAGAATAAAAATGAATAAAATGTATAAGATGTTTATCCTGAGAAGTGAATATGAGAGAATATGTGATTAACAGAATGGCTGCAAGGTGAAACTTTGACAAAGCCATTTTGTTTGAATGATTTTTATTTTTATTTTTTGGAACATGCCTACATCTTATATAATATGAGAAGGTTTTCTGCTAACTTTGCAAAACACGTCAACATTTGGCAGCGTATATTTTCAACATATGTCCTCACTTCTCAATTATTAAATTCATTTAATTCATTTTTCTCAAAATTACATACATTATTTTTCATATCCACTAAATTTAAATGATATTTCTGTACTAAAAAATATATTGACATTTATGCAATGTCTTTTTAGTAATTATATGTAGATATCATTTATCAATATTTTATATAATTACCATAACATTATAATTTACATACATTATTTTTCATATTCACTAAGTTTAAATGATATTTCTGTACTAAAAAATATATTGACATTTATGCAATGTCCTTTTAGTAATTTTATGTAGATATCATTTATCAATATTTTATATAATTACCATAACATTATAATTTTGCAAATAAAAAATAATTAAATACTAAAATATGAGAAGATTTTCTCCTAACTTTGAATAACACGACGACATTTGGCAGCGTATATTTTCAACACCTGTCCTAACTTCTCAATTATTAAATTCTTTTAATTCATTTTCTCAAAATTACATACATTATTTTCATATTCACTAAATTTAAATGATATTTCTGTACTTAAAAACATATTGACACGCAATGTCCTTTTAGTAATTATATGTAGATAACATTTATTAATATTTTATACAATTACCATAACATTATAATAATTTTAATATGAGAAAGTTTTCTCCTAACTTTAAATAACACGACGACATTTGGCAGCGTATATTTTCAACACATGTCCTCACTTCTCAATTATTAAATTCTTTTAAGGGGCATTCTCAAAAATGCTCCTTTTTCCATACCCCTTTTTAAAAATACTCCTTCATGTTGACTATTTTTAAAATTACCCTTCTTTATATACAAAATGACCAAATTACCCTTTTTTAAGTGACAGCAAGAATGTACAGTCATCAAAATCGAAAATATTTTCCCGCCAAAAATAAAAAAATTTCCCGCCAAAATTTTTTTTCCCGTCAAAAATTATTTTTTTCCCGCCAAAATCAAAAATTTTTCCTGCCAAAAATATTGAAATTTAGACCTTATAAAAACATGTAAACACTTTTAAAAACCTTTTTAAAGCGTTTACAATATGTTTAAAAACCTTTTAAAAACCTTGTAAACGCTTTTAAAACCTTTTTAAAAGGTGTTTAAAAACCTTTTAAAACCTTTTTAAAAACCTTATAAAAACTTTGTAAACGTTTTTATAAGGTTTTTAAAAACATTGTAAAAGCATTTACAAGGTGTTGAAAAACATTTTAAAAATCTTTTTAAAAACCTTTTAAAAACTTTTTAAAAACCTTTTAAAAACTTTTTAAAAACCTTTTAAAAACTTTTTAAAAACCTTTTAAAAACCTTTTAAAAACCTTGTAAACGCTTTTACAAGGTGTTTAAAAAACCTTTTAAAACTCTTTAAAAAATCTTGTAAAAGCCTTTACAAGGTGTTTATAAGGTAGAAACCTTATAAAACCTTTTAAAAACCTTGTAAATTTTTTGGCGGGAAAATTTTTTTTGTCGAAAATTTTTATCAAATTTTTTTTGATAAATATTTTTTTGGCGCGAAAATTTTTTCGAAATTTTTTTAGCGGGAAAATATGTCGAAAATTTTTTTGGCGAGAAAATTTTGTTTTTCTTTTTATTGATTAAAATATTTTTCATCTAAGGGTAAAATGGTCATTAAAAATTAAAGGAGGGCAAAAATAAAAATGGCCAAAAAAGAGGCTATTTTTGAAAAGGGGTATACCAAAAAGGGTATTTTTAACAAATTCTCTTCTTTTAATTCATTTTTCTCAAAATTACATACATTATTTTTTATATTTACTAAATTTAAATGATATTTCTGTACTAAAAAATATATTGACATTTATGCAATGTCCTTTTAGTAATTATATGTAGATATCATTTATCAATATTTTATATAATTACCATAACATTATAATTTTGCAAATAAGAAAGAATTAAATATATATATTAATATATGAGAAGGTTTTCTCCTAACTTTGCATAACACGATGACATTTGGCAGCGTATATTTTCAACACTTGTCCTCACTTCTCAATTATTAAACTCTTTTAATTCATTTTCTCAAAATTACATACATTATTTTTCGTATTCACTAAATTTAAATGATATTTCTGTACTTAAAAATATATTGACATGCAATGTCCTTTTAGTAATTATATGTAGATATTATTTATCAATATTTTATATAATTACCATAACATTATAATTTTGCAAATAATAAAGAATTAAATATTAATATTATAATTTTGGATAAAATAAATTTCTGTTAATTAAAGATTTAAATATTTGTATCATAAATTTGGAAAAATATAATGTGATGGTAATTAAATTCTTTAATATTCTAATATTATAATAATCATTTGTTGAAAATATATTATAATATTTGTTTCACAGTTTTTGTGCCAAAAGATCAAATCAATTTATTCTAAAATAATTTAAAGATATAAAACAATATGATATTTTATTTTTCTTTAATAGTAATTATTAACATAATTTATCGCATATTAATTCTTTTTAATGTAACTCCCATGATGTTTGAAAAAATTTAAAAACAAATATTTCATCATATGAATACACTTTAATGTATTAATTGCAATACAATTTGTATTTTAACAAAAAAACAAAAAAAAACACACAGACAAAAACCTTGTTATATTTATTCTTTGAAAAGTAACCATAACTCCCATGATGTTTGACCAAAAAAACTGAAAACCCTCTCATACTACTTCAAATTTATCTATAAATAGCTATAAAAAATCTTCATCAAACATCATATTCTACCTCTCACATAATTTTCTGAATTTTGTAATATTTAACTTTTTCCTTTGTGTGCTATTTGTAGGTTTTGAAATAAATAAGTTGAGTCAAAATTTTGGAGCATATATAGAAGTGAACATGTGAAATGTGGTTATTCATTAGAAAGAGTTAGATGAAGAAGGCCTTAGGAACATAACATATTCTCACTTGTAAATGTTGGTAAATATTGTTTTGAATGCCTATTTTGTATATCAATATTGTAATTTATTTCTCTTTTGATCCATTTGATAAAATTTTAATATAAAAATTTTAGAACATAATTCATAAACCCTAATAGATTTTATATCTTAGTCACAATATTTATGTTACTTATTACCCATACTATATTTTATACAAGTGTGTTTGTATGTATTACCCACCAAAATGAGTTTAAACAAATATTAACTGTTTTGAATACTATTACTTTAAATTTGTTCCTTAACGTTATAATTGTGTTTGTATGTATTTATTAACTTTCTTTCTGATAACCATTTCCATGGTTCTTTAATTTATTTATAGGTTATGACTTCTGATGAGAAAGGTTTTGCGATGGTAGGATTTAGAGACGAGGAAGGTTTGGACATCTAGGTGATATATATCTCATGATATGGGTTTCCAAAGCCAAATGATTCTTCCGAATTCAGTTTTTATTTTCTTACACAATTTAGTCTTAATTATTTTCTTAAAATATAATTAACATCTAATTTCTCTTCTCTTATGTTCCATTATTTTTCCTAGCCATGATTGATTGTTGATGATGTGATGATAGTGCTTACCCGCAAGCAGAACAAGGCAATGGGATTTGACCATGTGTGCAAGTTTCATCAATACACATTTAACAAGACTCACCTCTACCACATGTTTATCAAGTTGAATGATCCAAAGATCACCCTAAGCTAATTCCAATTGCATTCTAGAGAGAGAGAGATGAAGGGAAATAGAGAGAAAAACAATGTCTTGGAGAAGTAGGAAGATTTGAGTTATCTCTTCTTCCATCCATCACATGATTTTAGAAATAAAAACATAGAAGAAAAAAAAAAAGATTATCTGGCGAACAATTATTTTATGTTCTCTTAGGTTATGCAGTTAAAACTAAAAAAAGTAACTCAATAATACGATGATATATTTTTACTCTTTTTCGTTGATCATTTCGAGTATAATACAACATATATATATATATATATTATTTTTAAACAGAAAAGTATAACACAGAAAAAGAAAATTTTATGTGATATATATATATATATAATAATATATTAATAACATTTATTTACTCAATTCTAAACTAAAATTCAGTTTGCATTTAGTATGTTCAATAGATATAAAATATGTGATAAAATTATAGAAATATCTAACAGCGAATTTTCTTTCCCAAATGCAATTAATCAAGAAACACAAAGAATTCTACTTCTAGAACACAAATGCATTTGAAGTCATTTTATAATTAATTAAGATTAAAATATTTTATTGCTAAAACATTCAAATTATAATAAGAAAACTTTTTAAGCATGTGTGAAGCATGCTGGTAATATATAAATATCAAAATTATTTATGCTACCTTTATTTATCCAATTAATGAAATTAGTTTCACAGAGAATGAAGGAAGAGCATGAGTTTCAGCTCAAGAAGAGGTTATTCGAGAAATTCAAGCTACTTTCTCGTCTTTCTTGGAGGTATCTGGTTTTAGAAGATATTGATATTTTATAGATTATGCTAAAAGCAGACAAACTAACAAATAATATCCATGCTCATCCGCAATTTATTTTATACGTAATCAATATTCTTTTTTCCAACGTAAAAAATGCTTGTACGTCTTGATTGTGCATCAAAACATGAGGAGTTCTATATATTATGGGATACAGACTAAATATTTTAAAGTAACCTTTCATATTAACATAAATTTTCAGTTTAATGCACAATCAAGACGTACAAGCATTTTTTTACGTGACTGTGAATACTTATTTAAAACAAAACAAATAACAAACATAAGATAATTTATCGAAATACAAAATATAAATTTTTAAATATTTTAATAAAACTAAAATATATTAAAATTATTATAAAGTTATCTCGCGCATCGCGCGAGTCTACTTCTACTAGGTTTATAAACCAGAAAGTTTAAAAAATACTCACCATAGCCTAACAAAAAGAGCAGTTTTAAATTTTTTTACAATTCTAACAAAAACGCACAGGATATTTGAACAATTCTATAGTCTATACTTGAGTTATTACTTATTGTATTTTGTTATAAGAGAAATACCCTAAAATAGCATTAAATCAAGTTTTATGGACAACAAGAATTTGTACCCGCGCAAGCGCGGGAATTTAATTTAAATTTTATATTAATATAAATTTTTGAGCTCGAATATAATCATTCAAAGTTTTGAGAGTAAATCTTTATAAATATATGTCATGTGGTAATATTAGGAAAAATAAACGACATTGATGACTACTTCAAGATCTTTTATCATTAAGAGAGTTTATTTCTTATTCATATATTTCATTAAAAACATTTTTTAAAGGTTTTGATGTTGATCTTTCAATACTTAAATTTGGATTAGAAGCATTTGATTCAATTAACAAAACATCAATTTTTTTTTCCTTTTTGATCATGTTATAAAGTAATATTTCACTTTTAATTTGATGTTTCCTGTTTAAAATTTTATAAATACAATTACTGAATTTTTTTATTCTTCCATAATTTTAAATTTTACTTCCATTCTACAACTCAATAATACACAATTACATAATTTCTTTTATTCTATCATAAATTTAAAATTTACTTCCATTCTAAAACTCAATAATACATTTATAATTTTAATTATGATCAGTTTAATAGACAATTTTAATTATATTATTACCACTAATAAAAAATATAGTATTGTTTTCTTATTTTAACATTTTATTTATTTTACTAATTATATATTTTATTTAAACTTTCTATTAGTTATAATTAACATAAATATGCGCTAAATGAATATTTTAAAGTAAAAAATTGTTTAGGTGATATATAATTACAAGATCAATGGAGATTCTAATCATAGTTCTTGTCTTCTTGCTAAGAAAATATTTTATTTGCCTCTTATAATTATGTGTATTAACCATATGATGCACGTACATGTAAAAGAACTAAGCATGCATAAATGATACATGAAAAGTTAGGTACGAATTGGTAATAATATTATTCCAAATTCAGTGTTTTACTTCATATATATCGGGTAGATGCTCTATTCTTTTCTTTCGTTTTTTATTTTTTATGGTTGAATAATAAAATAGAGTTTAGTTCACATTGCTGAACTTTGGATGAAATATTATAAGGTTGAATCCACAGAATTTAAAAGTAGTGATGGGCCTACAGATTTTGGATGAAATAGTGCTGGACCTACAGACTTTGGATTAAATCTAGTGGATCAGTTTGTCATTTGTATAATTGTTTAAAGACTTTATTAAAATCTGTAAGACCCACAAAAATTAAGGAGGATGTGGCTGACCTGGCAGCACCAGGAGTGAGTAAAGTGAACTTTATATATATAGATTATAGCACACATTCCATAAATTTCCAAAAAGCACTATTTAACATATTAAAATATTTAAAATTATTTTTAGAATTTGTTTTTTTTTTATGTTTAGGTTCTCAATTTCACAATTAGAGTATAGTTTTAAGGAGTAGAGTTTAGTATTTTAAATTTAGGATTTAATTTTAAAAGATTAATTACTGTTGTTTTTGGAATTTTAGAGATGTTGTGCTAAGTTTGAAACAAAACTTATTTTGGTGATATTTTTGAGAATCTCCCTATAAATTATATATAGCTTTTTCGTGTCTGAACTGATTGAAGAAGAGCTCAGTACCTGTTCACACACGCGCACACACACAATTATATAAATGAATGTTCACAAGAGCAGACAAAAATCTAAAATATACGTCAAACCGGGAAGTACACACAGCTTAATGTCTCATTTATTTTATTTATATTAATCTCAAGATGATAATTAATGGGAAAATGACACCCACACCCACTTTCTCCTAAAGTATTGACACTTACACCCACTTTCTACTATCTCTATACTTTTCTTATGTCAAATTACAATTTACACCCTCTAACTAAACTAACCTTCTCTTTCTACTTTTTTTTCCTTCTCATCTCTCTCTCTAACTTTTCTCTTTCTTTTCTAATATTTTTTTTCTTTAACATTTATTTTTTATTTTCATTACTAAATTTTAAGTTTAGTAACTTTAGTTGGTGATAAACATACTAAATTTTAAGTTTAGTAACTTTAGTTGTTGACAAACAAAAAAAGTTAACCTTATACCCTAAATCTTAAATCCTAACACCACATAGACACTAAATCCATATAAGCCCAAAAACGT
>NC_025701.1:34025310-34025663 GCF_000633955.1 Camelina sativa | reverse complement strand
CCTAAACTTTTAACCTTAACCCCTAAATCCTACACCTTGAACCTTAGACAATACAACTTGAACTCAAAACATAGACATTGAATCTATATACCATCTAAAGTCTAAACCCTAAACTATGGTGATGTTTGAACATGCAACAAACTTGTCAATAAATTTCATCTAGATTGCTTGTCCACGTGGTCAGAGTTTGGTGGATAGGCTTACACTACAAGAAGAATCGTTATTGATAGCACATAAGGATAACACGGTTTTCATAACTGCTATTAAAAATAAATTCAGAAATTTTGGTCCTATGTAATAGCGTTTGAAAAATGCTATGATTAAAAATCACTAAACAGTGCACAAAAAAAAAA
>NC_025701.1:34024023-34024450 GCF_000633955.1 Camelina sativa | reverse complement strand
TTTATCCGATTCTCTACTTGTTTTATAGATAACTTTAGTGTTGATTCTACTCACCCATAAGTCTTTGATTTTTGAGTTTGAGCTAAAATTTCTTTATTTGATCTGTCAACATTTATCTTCCTTTTCTTTACCACAAAAGCACCTTAGTATTGTATTAACAAGTTGAAATTATTGTATTAATTTTGATCAATTGCACATTCATCTGGATTTTCTCAGTTTGTCAAAAGTTGGAATCCAAGAAGATAACAACATACAAAGAGGTAAAACTCTCTTCTCCATTAATAATTTGTGACGTAAACTGTGAGTTGTTTATCTAGGCCAAAGATTTGTTGTGGTATTAAAATTTTCAGTTGCAATGTGAGTTTATCTGTTTTTAATGTTATACAGAGAGAAGAAACAACTATTAGCGATGTTGGAGGTGTATACA
>NC_025701.1:33979791-34021251 GCF_000633955.1 Camelina sativa | reverse complement strand
AACAAATGTTCAACGACTGATGGATACTGTATAATCTAAAAATTCATAAAAAATATAGCAATATGTATCTTAAAATGTAGAAAATATATAATCATAATATATTTTATATAAATAAATAGAAAATTTGTTTTATTATAACAAATAAATATATTTTACTTTGTTAAAGTGTTAACAACAAAAAAAAAGAAGAGAAAAAGAGAGAAAAGAAGGAGAGAAAGAGGAGAGGGGCAAAATCGTCCAAAATGTATGGACACATAAGCAAAAAACTTGGGAAAATATAGGGAGAGTGGAAAGTGGGTGTGGGTGACACAACTCACACCCAAAGTGGGTGTGGGTGTCATTTTCCCATAATTAATTAGTCTCTCTGGTTTATCCTTAAGAATCGATGAGTTTGGTTTCTCAACATCAGAAAATGATAAGAAAACATATGTCGTATAATAAAAGAGGGTATCATTTATTTTTAACTCGAGTAAGCGTCGATGTTGAGTTTCTTACATAGAGAAAATAAAAGGAGGAGGAGGTTATTTTAATTAATTAGAAGCGATCAATGATCCTCATAGCAGCATCAGAGAGTTGGGCATATATATTGATTTGGCTAAATAGCTCCAAAGACTCCTCAAAGAAAGACTCATCAAACTTGACACTTTGGAGATTGTACCGACAGTTCGAAGCGTAGCCAAGTGCAAGCATTATCGATCTAGCGGTTTTGTCGTAATCACCGCTTCTCAGATCCGTTTTGGCTTCCGACAGTTTTTTAGGTACCTCCATCGACAAGTCATGTTTGCAAGCCTCCAAAACTTTCCTAACTTCAGCTTTGTCTTCTTTTGACGATAGATCCGTTAGGTTGCTACAACAATTCAAAACTTGTTACATTATAATCAAAGATTTTATATATACATTAATACATATATATATGGTTTTTAGTTACAGAAAAAAATATCATATATGGTTATTAGATAGAAGTGAAAACTTGCTTGATGATGATATTGAGGCGAGAGTCGAGACAGTGTATGACGATGCCGGCGATACCAACAGGGTCAGCATGAACGGAGGTTGGGTCGGATTCAAGACACTGCATGCATGTGGTCGGTGCTTGTGCATTGTGGCATTCATTTATCATCAGATCATTCTCGGCCCAAATCGGAGAGATGATCACTAGAAGAGTTAACAAGAGAAACTTGATGATCATCTTGCCAATTAAGGAGTATTTCTTTTGAGGGGTGTGTGAAGTGATATGCGTATTTAAACTAAGAATATGAGACCGTGGTTGGTCACGACTCACGAGCTATCTCTCGTTCATGCATGGGGAGGTAGCTAGTTCTATTGTCACATACGCAAGTTCAACAACCTCTATTCAATTATTTAAACTTTTGTTAACTGACCAGTCAAATGCAAGCTGCTCTTCTTATTTTTGGTATCACGCCGATTTGATAAGATTCCTTTTGTAAACAAGAGTGCTCAAAACGACAGTGTTTTGGCAAAAGGCTTGCAAACACTAAAGCCCAAATCAAATGGAGAAGTTTGCAATCAAGAACCCAGGCCCATGTCTGTGCAACGGCTACATACCCCTGCAACTCAAGACAAGAACAGAACGCCAGCACAACAAACTGAAGCTCGTACGGAAGTGACGACAAACAGATTCAAACCACTCGAATCTTGCAACAATGACTAAGCCACGTCAACAGTCAAATAGATGGTTCTAGAGTCTAGGTTAAACTCTTGTAGCATCTATAAAAGAGCAGTCACATTGTAACAAAAGACTTAAGCATTGAATAACAAAAGAAACAATCTTTCACATCTCTTCTTTCTTTCACCTTTGCCAAAATATATATGGCATAAATTTTATTTGATATATAAATAAAGATGTCGGTTTAATTACTTATAATTTTCACATGGGTACGTAAGCAAACTAAGCTTCCCCCACAATATTTCTTGGAGTAACCCAGAAGGCCAGAATTATGCAACCATATTGATTTCAGAAACTACATTACAGATGCCTAACTAGAGTCAATTATACTAGGACATTCATCAGGCTGTATGACCCATTAAACCACTTTTAGTGACATTTTTCATTAAACGTCTTTTAAGCATTAGTCATATGCGCTTACTAATCTTAAAATCTGATTATTACATATATCATCATAATATGTGGCACAGTCACATATGGTTGACCACTACCAAACTAGATTTGGTGTGTCTGCTCACAATTGAAAGAGGTAAAGTGCTCTACAAAAAGCTCTAGACGACAGAAGAGTTGAAATCTTAATTAGAAGACATATAAATATTAAGAATTCCTTGCAAGTGCAACATTGAGCGTGTTCGTTTGTCTGACGCAGGCGGCTGCGGCAGCAGCAGCGACTGCGGCAAATGTAACTTTTTTGATCGCCGCAACTAATCGACGTCCAAAATTAGAATCAGCGTTCGCCGCAGCGTCTTGCCGCAAGCACCTGCGGCAACCAAACGAACAACAACACATGCGGCGACGAAACGAACATGCTCATTGTACATTTCTATAGTAGGACTAAAATAATTAAATTAGCTCTGTTTTTAAAGATAAAATCCAAACATATATTTTAAAGAGGAACAATATCATAAGGAGTTGAAAATCAAAACATAAAGTCTCAAGTTATGAAACCTTTGAACAGACTTAAATAAACTTGACATCTTCTACAAAGTCTAAATTGGTCTCAGAGCCAGCCTAAAGGCCAGGCTGATGAAGCAGCTACTTGCGGCCGAATATTTTATAAACTTTTTTCGGCCCTTTTAATAGAAAGTTGTCTTTAGTCCAGTGGTATTAATCTCCCTGGAAGAGTTTGGTCTGAACTAGATTTGGATGATGCTTAAGCTCTTCAAATCCATAAAAATGGATACACGCAGCAGTGTTGCTCTCGATATTGTAGAAAACAATGTAGAAAGGGTAGCACACGAACGGAGAAACCACATTCCAACAAATCTGTGGTGGTAGCCTGGTAGGCTATGGATGGTAGTATGCATATACGTTTGGACCATATATGCTCTCCAGCAGCATTGTCTTCTAGAACCCACAAGGCAGATTTGCTTCCACCCAACAAGTCGAGTCGATAAACTGATGTACACCTAATTTACCTTTGTAGTTGATTCAACAAAGTTAATGCCCAAGTAGGTCCTATGTCTTCATCATATTTAATAAAGCCGAATTTCTCAAGCCTAAAGTCGAAACAAACTATATCGTAAAAAAAACTTTGTAATACTAGACACCATTTATGCATATTCCATCATCTGCGGCAGGATGGCGAAGTATTGGGTCTTGGATCGTCCTCCATAACAAGGTCATCTGGGATTCGATCTGAGTAGTATTCCCTTAACGAGTTTGACTGTTGATCCTCTAAGACCAGCTTGTCCAGATGTGCACATGTTTCAATTCCCATTTTAGAAGAAATAATCTTTGGATTCGAAGAAAAGGCTGGGTCAAGCTATCTAGTCATCTAGAAGATGATCGGAGAATACAAAGATCACCTCCTGGCCTGGGTGAGTTGAAAAACCTAAATTACTCAACCGGTTAAGAAGACATTATTAAACCGGGTGAATAATAAATATGAAATCAAATTGCATAAACATAAAAGATAGAGAGTGATAATAGTTAGTCTGATTTTGAAGACGGAACTCGATATTACTTACTAGACTAGTAAGTACACACGACTGACTTAATTCGAAGAAACAGCAGAGCTAATACACAACACTTTTGTTAGATAAACATAATCAGACAGTCCACTCGGTTACATGCGATGTCTGGTCCATGGTACAAGACCCATTTTCTTGGCATTGGCATTTCAGAGCGGCATAAAGTATCTGCTTGCATGAATCCTCAATAAGAGGGCACCCATTATAATCCTAAGGTTTTGATTTGGTGCCATCTGCTAACAAAAAAACGAAAACATCACCTGTAAGGATACTGAACCTTAAGAGTTATAACACAATTCCTATCTGGGAATCCCACAATTACAGTTTAGACTATAAGTGAAATAAGGAACGGCGAAGATACAAACGACCAGAAGTTCCTCAAAACATCTTCAGAACCATCCAATATAATGCACCACTATGAAATCAAGAAACAACTCAGACTAAAGATACTATTACTTTAGGGAAACTCATATTCAACACTCTACTGTGTCAACAGGTTTATAAATCCTTACCCTAACAAAAAGAGTAGTTTTTAACATTTTTACAATTCTAACAAAAACGCACAGGACACTTGAACAATTCTACAGGCTACACTTGAGTTATTGTAGTTTGCTATAACAGCAATAAACTATACCTTATCCGTGTCTGAACTGATTGAAGAAGAGCTCGGTACCTGTTCACACACGCACACAAACAGACAATTCGTATGTAAATGAATGTTCACAAGAGCAGAAAAAAATCTCATATATAAGTCAAACTGGGAAGTTCACACAGAAAAACAATTCTCTCGAGTAAGCTAATGATTCCGCAAAGCAGGCTTAACAAAAAGCATAACATTATAGAAATCGAAGAATACAGTTTCTGAGAATGCTTAAGAAGAAAAGCGTACCTTGGAAGCCTTGGATACAAGTTTCTCAATTAAGCTTAAGGCAATGGGCCTAAGGTTTCAAGACTTGGTAGATGAAGCGAGTGTTCAAGGGACCGGAAACTGAAACTGCCATAGATAGAAGATGGAATCAACGAGAACAAAGAGATCCCCTGTGTAAAACAAGACCACCATCAAAATACCACAATATCTTTCTCATTTAGCTTCCTCAAAAATCGTTATTTCAAGGGAAAAATCTTTTCCATTGCGTTTACCCATCAAATTTGTTTTGGTGTTTGCAAAATCAAAATACTCTTCTACCTTATAAAGTTAAAACGCCTACTCTGAATACATAACACAGCCACAAGCCCAAGTCAGGACACAGTTTACAGAACTTGGAGAATCTTGTTACTTGTCTACCAAAACTGGCTAAGAGTTTCACTTTAGATCCTTGTAGAAGATTGGTGACTCCCTCAGGTGCCAACATTAGGAGCACCCGTCGACAATGGTGCTCCGTATGAGTATCTCCACTGACCACAAGCTTCACATTTCTCTAACTTCACCTCATTTTCAAGCGTGCAGAATTTGCAGGACCATATCTTGTGCTTCATCTCCCTTTCCTTTGGCTTTAGAGCAGTGCATAACTCACATATTGGAGCCAATGACTGTTGGGAGAAAAACAAGACATATAATGAAAAACAGAAAAGACATAATGAGAAGCTTCAAGTTTAAACTTGAAAAACATACCGGGTTCAATAAGGTGCATTCTGCACACTCCCACATTGAAGATTCTTCTCTGCTGTGGTTTGCATCGTGGCTTGTAGATGGAAAAGTTATTGATGACTTCATGAAACCAAAGTTCGGTTCATCTTTGGAACAAGAAGGACCTTGATCACCTGAGCTGCAAATTCTTTTAGTACATCTTGTTTCAGGTGTTTCCTCTGTCAAATCAATAACATCTGATCCACATTGAGGGCCAAAGCTGGCATTGGACGAGGTACTGCATCTTTTTACTGATTTTGCACTCGAGCTTGTGCAATCTACTCTTTCGGAAATTGGTTCCTTACATGTTTCACTATCATCCTCTTCGTCTTCGAAACCCTCGGTGGATTGGGAACCACACCAAATATCATCAAGTAAACGCCTTTCTGCAGCCATTGCAGCAGCCTGAATTGGACTAAGATCTGACATAATGCTGCTATCACCACCAAGACGATGAGGTCCTGAGGGTAAAAGCGTACCCGCACGCACTCTTTTTTCTGCTGCTGAAGCTGCAGTTGCTCGGAGAGATGAGAGAGGAGGCTGACGAGAAACTCCACCCAAACGTTTACCAGGTACATCAAATCCTTGCCCTGTCCCTGTTATACCCTTTGACATCAACTCCTCGCATTCCTAGATGTAATGAAATAAGTTAAATACTGTTTGCAGAAACAAATTGAAACATTGGTAATGCAATAATTGAATCTAAATACCTTACGCAGTTCATCCCAAAGCTTATAGAAACTTGCGTTATGAGGACCATGGGCGTTGTGACAAAGCTCATGGAGCATGGTGTCAAGAACTTCATGGTAGGATAAAAAATCACCATCATGGTTTACCCTCCGAAGCCTCAGTTTCACTTGCACGCCTCTATTTACATTCACCCCCAATAGCCTTGGATTTTTTGGGCTGCCAAATTTCAAAAATCAAGAACAAAAACATCATCATTGATGAAACCCTAAAAAATTCAAATACTTTGAATCATATTCTTCCACAGAAAATGGCAGAGAATGATATGATAAAAGCATCAATTAATGTAATTACCAGAATTCAGAGAGAAGCTTGACACGCCATTTTCGTCTAGTCATAATGGGTTGAACTTGATTCGCCACCTTCTCCAAAATCTTGCTGGCTTCATCTGCTCTAGGTTTCTTCTTCAGAGCCTTTATTTCCCAGACCTTGTTCAAATCCCCCAAATTCATTATTTCACATAAAAATCTAAAAAATTCGATTCAAAGGAATTCGATAATCGACAATATAAATATTAATCGATAGAAGAAATGACGACCAACGGAGACGAGAAGCACGAAAAGCCAATGCAGAGTAATTAACTCGTTTCGTTTACGAGTCGACTCAGATAGGTCTCGCTTTGAAGAAGAAGCTCTTTTTTTTCCCTTCATCCTTAAAAAAACAGTTACAGGCCCATTTTTTTCTCTTCATCCTTAAAAAAACAATTACAGGCCCATCTTATTAATCCGCACCGTTTTGGATAAACGGGTTTATATAACAACTCTTATGTTATTATTGGCTAAAGTAATAACGAAAGGATTTGGTAGAAAATGCATATTAATGATCCAAAATCGAACATCCATAGTCTAATCAATAATATTCTTGTAACAATTGGTGTTTTTTTTTTCTTTTTCTCAAGTGTCCCAAATCATAACAATGGCGATGACAACAACTCCAAACAACACAGCCAAAAACTTATAACGAGGCTCATCGACATGAACCTTCTTGTTTGGTGTATACCCTTTTGCCAACAAATGGTTCACTGACACATACAGGAAAACCCCACACGCCAAGCTCATCGACACTGCGAATATCCAGTCAGCGACCGACCCTTGAGTGGTTGCATCGATGACTATCCCGATCGCTACACCGATTGGGCTAGAGATGGCGAATGCGAAAGAATATGTGACTGAGGAGAATAAAGGACGGTCAGGGATCATACGGAGGAGAGCAATTCCCATGGCGATCGCTGCAAATATCTTGTGGAGTGTTATTGTCCATAGAGCTCTCCAAGCATCTGATTTAGTCTCTGAGATCCCAATTGCTATGCCTTCGAAAACAGAGTGGAAACAGAGAGCTACGATCAATAGGATGCTATCTCCAACCGATGTTTCACTTGTTGCTGACGTCTGTCTCGATTTGTCTTCTCCTCCTGAAAGCACCAAACTTTCAACACTCACTAACCGTTTCTAATTTAACGATTGAGATTCACAACAAGTTAGAAACTTTTTGGTACCTTGAAGCTCCAAATCCTTTTGGGTCTTCTTTGAGTAGATATGAGCGATGACAGAATCAGCAAGCATTGTCAGCATAAAACCAGCACAAGCCAACATATAAGCAAATGGGTAGGCTGGAGAAGGCTCAGACTCTCCTTCAGCCGTCAACAAATCCCGAAACGTCTCATCAGCATCTGACAAGAAATGCATCAAGGCGGTTGCAAGAAACACTCCTCCGGCGAATTGTGTTCCGAGAACCAAAAACCCTTGACTCCATTTCAAGAAATAAGGAGATATCCCGCTTATGAACGTGAAGACAAAGATGATGACAAGGCAACCTATTTTGACAGAGATTAAGGATTTTGATTTGAGATCAGAGCTACTCTTAACGGGCGGGGCCTCATCGTCTNTTGCTATGCCTTCGAAAACAGAGTGGAAACAGAGAGCTACGATCAATAGGATGCTATCTCCAACCGATGTTTCACTTGTTGCTGACGTCTGTCTCGATTTGTCTTCTCCTCCTGAAAGCACCAAACTTTCAACACTCACTAACCGTTTCTAATTTAACGATTGAGATTCACAACAAGTTAGAAACTTTTTGGTACCTTGAAGCTCCAAATCCTTTTGGGTCTTCTTTGAGTAGATATGAGCGATGACAGAATCAGCAAGCATTGTCAGCATAAAACCAGCACAAGCCAACATATAAGCAAATGGGTAGGCTGGAGAAGGCTCAGACTCTCCTTCAGCCGTCAACAAATCCCGAAACGTCTCATCAGCATCTGACAAGAAATGCATCAAGGCGGTTGCAAGAAACACTCCTCCGGCGAATTGTGTTCCGAGAACCAAAAACCCTTGACTCCATTTCAAGAAATAAGGAGATATCCCGCTTATGAACGTGAAGACAAAGATGATGACAAGGCAACCTATTTTGACAGAGATTAAGGATTTTGATTTGAGATCAGAGCTACTCTTAACGGGCGGGGCCTCATCGTCTTCGTGGTCTGCTCCGGTTCCATGGGAGAGACAAGGGACGACCAAGACAAGAAAGAGGAAGAAGACGAAGAGAAGAGGACGAGACATGTGAATTACTATATCTTTAGTGAGTTTATGTGTCCGTGATTCGAAGTTAAGAGATATAGATATGTCGTGTAATGAATAAGTGGTGTTTAAGAGTCGTACTAAAAAACTAAAAGTCATGGATGGAGTTTTGTACTACACACATACAATAAATGTATGGTTTTTTGATTGGTTGATTACAACTTACACATTGAAAAGGATTACAGGTGAAGGAACTTTGCAATTGGTTGCTAGACATAGACTTTTTTTTTTTTTGACGATCGGTTGCTAGACATAGACTTATCTTTCGATGAATTCAAATTTATGAAAACAAGACAAATCTGTTAACTAAATTAATTAAAAAAAATATATATCAGGTGTACAATTATCCTAATTGTAGACCTGATATTTTGCACCTTAAGACACGCATTAAAACAGACAGAGACTAGCGTACTAGAAAAGGTAAATTACTCTTTTTTTTTTTTAGCAATACCTACCAACAGACGTTTCAACCAAATAATGTCTAAAAAGTTCATAATCATAACTCAATTTGTTAAACAGAGAAAAAAAAAAAATTAGAGAAAAACAAAAACTGTATGGTTAGTCAACGAAAAATGAACCTTCCATTTGATAATTTCTTTTTTTTTAGTTTTCTCAAAGAGAAGTTTTCTGTCGAAAGCAGAGACAAAGGCGAGGAAAATTGGGCAAAGACATAACAACTCTTTGATGAGAAAGACACCATCCATTTTAGTTTGAATTTTTACCTAAACCCATAGCGATGAACAGTACCTCCTGTTCCTATTTTATAGTGTGCAGCATCAATGACGATATAACAGCCTCTCGCTATACATAAAATATTAGATCCTTTAACGCTNAATGCATCAAGGCGGTTGCAAGAAACACTCCTCCGGCGAATTGTGTTCCGAGAACCAAAAACCCTTGACTCCATTTCAAGAAATAAGGAGATATCCCGCTTATGAACGTGAANTTCCTATTTTATAGTGTGCAGCATCAATGACGATATAACAGCCTCTCGCTATACATAAAATATTAGATCCTTTAACGCTTCCAGAATCGGCCTTGTCCCCGTTGTTCTTGCATTCGCCTGCGTACAGATATATATAACAGTCTTAGTGGGGGACACTAGCTAATAGATTAATGCATTGATACGATTGGGGTAAAGAAAAAGTTCTGATATATCGACTCACCTTTGATACTCTGCGGACCTTTCAAGGAACTCTTTGGCAATATCTTTTCTCTCGTAAGAGGCTAGAACCGGTCTGACGTCAGCTGGACCGTTACGTGCTACATCTGCATAACAAAAACACGAAGAATCAACCAGTCAACACTTATAAAGGCTGTTCACAAGACTGGACTAGAACTTATGTTATTCCACAGTACATAATACCGACATTCAAGAAAGGGTATCAGGTCAATTAGGGCCGTGTCGCCTTCTTCAAGTTTGTAAGGCTTGATTGGCACGCTATTCTCTGGCTGAAGGGTTGTTTCAAAGGCATTTCCGCTAACATAGAGAATCTTCTTCGGATCTCTGTTCAGCTTCGACAGATCCTGCAGCAGGAATTTTTAACAGCCAGTTGAGAAACAGCTAATGTAATGTGGCAAGTAGGAAAAAATTCAGAGATAAAACTAGCTGCTTACGTACCCTATAGTGCTTTCCATTCACATATTTAGTAGCGACTCTTCCCAGCGCAAAACGTATGACGCGATTTGGGTCTAACTTCTCACAGACCGGCCCTACGTACTATAAGCAATGAAACTAGTGTTAGTTGTCGCATTACTATGACACTACAAGCAAAAAAACTAAAACAAACCAGTGGGGACTTTACCATATCCATCTGATCAGTATACACGACAATCTCATAGAATTTCCCAAGATGCTCCAAGAATGCATCCACACCTGGTCTTTTGAATGTCCTCCACCCCCTTTCTCGCTAAACATTTTTGTAAATATGAAGGCAGAAAAGGTTAAATACAGCTTTACTTAAGAAACCAAATCAGTTCACCAGGACCGCTTAGATACTCTGAGCCCAGATATTCACGTCTATGATGCAAGGTTTTGATGACAAGTAAATCAATGAAATTGCTACCTTCCAGTCTGTGTAAAGCAGTGTCTCATTCAAATCAAGAACTAGAGTATATGCATGCTGTTCTGAGGGGTGCAAATCAGGGAGAAGCTTTTCCGAGAGAGGTTCCGTAAAGCCCTATTAGGAAACGGTAAGAAAATAAGATTTATAGAAGAAATTAGAAGAGGAAAAAAAGCAATATTGTGTCTTGGTGAAAGGACGTACTTTCACATGTTCCTCCACAATTTCCCTAAGCTCCAAATACTTATCAATGGCTTTAGCAGAACCTGATCAGAATTCAAGCAAACCAACTCATGCTATGCTTAAATTAAACACATACTATTGTTAGTTAGGATGACAGTGGCGAAAGGACTATACCTGTCATCGCAGTAGAGTACAACATAGTTTGATATTTCTGCAGAGAGATGAGTACATCAAGTATTAATTCAGAGAAGCTTATAAAACATATCTTTTAAAGCGGAGAAACATGACAGCACAAGGGTTAAAGTAGGACTCGAGATACTCACATCAATCACATCAATGCCAGAGGAATTAATAACTGGCGTCTTCTTAGCTGATTCTCGGAACGCCTTAGTCTTTTCATTCACTTCATCTATTGTGTAAGCTGTACAACGAAACAAAAGAAAGTATGAATCAGAACTAAAAGAGTCAACAATCGAGTGATTCATGCTTCAACAAAGTGAAGAACACTGAATTCAAAATCCACACATAAAGAAACTGGAACGCAATGCCGCGATTAATTAACAACAACAACACATTTACACGCATTTCACAGCAAGAGCAACTTTGCAAAGCCGATCAAAAATAGTAATCTACGGGAGAGGATAAAATGTTATCTAATAGATGAAGGGAATGGAAGTACAGACCAAAACTTGCGTAACCAGTAGCGGCTGTAGCACCAGTGAGTACCCACATAAGTGCGTAACCAAGATACTTAAGACCTTTCCGTTCCTTTCCCACCGCTGCCGCGGCTGCAGCTTCCGCTTGAGGAGGAGGCGGAAGAGGATGATTCGGCGGTGGAAAATCAGAAAACACGGACTGGCCAGAGGAGATCCCTTGATACCTCGATGTAGAATTCGAGGAAGAAGCTTCCGCAGAAGAGAATAATCTCAGGTTACGAGATCTAGGCTTTATCAATCTTGACAAAATACGAGATCGAAGAACTATAGACGCCATTTTCCGATTTCGGCGTTTTCTCCCCCCGAAGCTCTCTGTGAATCGCAGCAAGGGTTGAAGTAGGGTTTTGAATTTGTGTGTGTGTGATCGGAGAAAAGGAGAAATAATAAACAAATCAGACTGTTTGGAAACAGGTTTATTAATGGGCTCTCATTTAAAGAAAGACTCTTATCGACTGTTTGGCAGTCTGTTTATTTCAACTCCGATATTTTTTGTCCACGCCACGACTATTGATTTTATCTTTTTTTTACTTGTTTACCAAGATTATCATTTCATTTTTGTAATTATGATGATATGTGAATACATTTTTTTCCCCTTTTTTCTATCAGGATTTTAATATCTAATTAATGAAGTAATTTTACAACATTTATATCAAGGATCAAGGGAAATGCAATTTTTAATTTTGTTTGAGAAAAAATACCCGTAAAATAACCCAAACTTTTATTAAATGTGTAGCGTTTCTTCTGCATCAAACTCGACTACATGCTGTTTTTTTTTCCAGACTCAAATAAGCGAACTACATAGAAAGAAACAAGTTTACCTCCCCCATAAGAGGAAAGTTAAAACAAGTAGAAAAGCCACAAACTGGGCAACATCCGCAAATTAAGGGGCTCGCTCTCACACAATGTAACAAGACACTAGAGTGTGAGTCAGAGTAGCACCATGAACCACTTACTACTCTTCCTGGGACGGCAAATTCNATCTAGGCTTTATCAATCTTGACAACATACGGGATCGAAGAACTATAGACGCCATTTTCCGATTTCGGCGTTTTCTTCCCCCCCGCCAAGCTCTTTGTGAATCGCAGCAAGGGTTGAAGTAGGGTTTTGAATTTGTGTGTGTGTGATCGGAGAAAAGGAAAAATAATAAACAAATCAGACTGTTTGGAAACAGGTTTATTAATGGGCTCTCATTTAAAGACTCTTATCGACTGTTTGGAAGTCGGTTTATTTCAACTCCGATATTTTTTGTCCACGCCACCAATATTGATTTTTTCCTTTTTCTTTTTACTTGTTTACCAAGATTATCATTTCATTTTTGTAATTATGATATCTGAACATTTTTTTCAGGATTTTAATATCTAATTAATGAAGTATTTTACAACATTTATATCAAGGATCAAGGGAAATGCAAATTTTTTTTTATTGAGAAAAAACACCCTTAAATAACCCAAACTTTTATTAAATGTGTAGCGTTTCTTCTGCATAAAACTCGACTACATGCTGTTTTTTTTTTCAGACTCAAATAACTGAACTACATAGAAAGAAACAAGTTTTCCTTCCCCATAAGAGGAAAGTTCAAACAAGTAGAAAAGCCACAAACTGGGCAACATCCGCAAATTTAGGAGCTCGCTCTCACACAATGTAACAAGACACTAGAGTGTGTGAGTCAGAGTAGCAAATGAACCACTTACTACTACTCTTCCTGGGACGGCAAATTTAGCTTGAACTTTAAGAAATCATTCGTCTTTGCAATCTCCACAATCTCCTCAGCTTCTTCTCTCTTGGACCCTTTCACCAATTCATCAACTACCTGCTGCAACGTTGTTAGACCGACAAGATACCGCTTACTGAATGTCTCCTTGCAGAGCTCAATCGCAGACTCAAAGTCGCCTGCTTTACACATTGCAGGTAGCAATAAACCAAAGGTGGCTTTATCAGGTCGATACCCATGGTTCATAATTTCTTTGTACCACGACTCAGCTTCATCCATTTTTCCTTCATTGATAGACCCTCTAATCATAGCATTGAAACTGAAAACATCAGGTTTGATCCCACTAGCCTTCAGCTCTTCAAAGAGACTAACTAGCTCTTTTGATTTCACCTCGTTGGCTAACCCAAGCAACCGAGCATTGTAAGTCCTGACATCTATCGCTACATTCTTCTCCAACATTTTAGCCCATATCTCTTCCCCAAGCTCGAACTGTCCCTTCAGATACGACGACAATAGAATTGTGTTGAATGTGACTATATCAGGTTTCAAACCCTTGTTCTCAATCTCATCAAGCAATGCAACAGCTTCGGGTAAAGAACCCTTCTCACACAATGCCTTGATCAAAGTGTTGTAAGATACAATATCTGGTTTGATTGATAACTTTCCTGGTAACTCATTGAAAAGCTCTTCAACCAAATCGAATTTCTTGGAAAGCCCATATGCACTAAGCAAGGCATTGAAGGACAAAACTGACCTTTTGCAGTTTCTTTCAGGCATTTCGTCGAACACCTTCTGTGCTTTCTCAAACAAACCCGCTTTCCCGTAGAGAGAAATGATCCTCGCCGCGAATCCTTCCTTTGACATGTCGCCGTACTTCTTCTGCTCCTCCAAAATCTCTTCGACATAGTTTAATCTCTTAGCTGCGACGAGGCGGCGCACGGTTCTATCGTACACGGCTATGTTGTTCCGGAAGCGATCCGACTCACATGCCTTCTTGAACTTCTCCACGATCTGTTTGGGGTTTCGTTCGCCATTTACTATACTGGCAAGTGACTTTTGAGGTGGCGAGATTGCGGCCGAGACTGCCGTGGTTTCGGAGGCTACGGTGGCGGCGGAGGAAAAACGGCGGATCGTAGAAATGCCACGGAGAACACGAGATAGAGACGACATCGTTTTGATAGTGTGCCGAGGGTTTCAGGACACGGGTTTAAGAATAAGAACTAATCAAAAGAAGGATGCATTTGATAATTTATAAACATTAGTGCCGTATTTTTAATTAATGGGAAGATTGGGGATTAGAATAAAAAAATAATAGAAAGAGAGTTGCCTTTGCCGACGACCTAAATTACATTACTTGACCGGTTTGAATACGGAGGAGGAGGAGGTGGTGAGAGCTTCAATGGCGCCTGTTAAGGTAACTGGCGCTGTTGTTGCTGCAGCGGCGATGGTGTTGCTTTCTTCTTACTGTTACTGGAGCTTCTTCATCCGCCTCTCCGAGAAGAAGAAGAGGAAGAGGAAGGAGAAGCTGAGTATGAGAAACGGGCTCGTCGATGCCATTGGCAATACTCCTCTGATTCGTATCAATAGTCTCTCTGAGGCTACTGGATGTGAGGTTTTTCTCGAATTATCTTTATCTAGTGTCGATTTGTTCTGACTTTAGTGCAAATTATGAGTTAAAGTTGCAATTTTTTAAATTCTACTTTGTTTCTTCTGGTCTTCAGATTCTTGGTAAATGCGAGTTTTTGAATCCAGGAGGTAGCGTTAAAGATAGAGTTGCTGTGAAGATCATTCAAGAGGTAACACATAGTAAAGGTNCGTTCGCCATTTACTATACTGGCAAGTGACTTTTGAGGCGGCGAGATTGCGGCCGAGACTGCCGTGGTTTCGGAGGCTACGGTGGCGGCGGAGGAAAAACGGCGGATCGAAGAAATGTTCAAGGTGCCACGGAGAACACGAGATAGAGACGACATCGTTTTGAGAGTGTGCCAAAGGGTTTCAGGAGACGGGGTTTAAGAACTAATCAAAAGAAGGACGCATTTGATAATTTATAAACATTAGTGCCGTATTTTTAATTAATGGAAAGATTGGGGACTAGAATAAAAAAGAAAAAGAAAGAGAGTTGCTTTGCCGACGCCCTAAATTACATTACTTGAACGGTTTGAATACGGAGGAGGTGGTGAGAGCTTCAATGGCGCCTGTTAAGGTAACTGGCGCTGTTGTTGCTGCAGCGGCGATGGTGATGCTTTCTTCTTACTGTTACTGGAGCTTCTTCATCCGCCTCTCCGAGAAGAAGAAGAAAAAGGAGAAGCTGAGTATGAGAAACGGGCTCGTTGATGCCATTGGCAATACTCCTCTGATTCGTATCAATAGTCTCTCCGAGGCTACTGGATGTGAGGTTCTTCTCGATTTTTTCTTATCTAGTGTCGAGTTGTTGTTCTGACTATAACTATGAGTTAAAGTTGCAATTTTTTAAAATTCTACTTTGTTTCTTCTGGTGTTCAGATTCTTGGGAAATGCGAATTTTTGAATCCAGGAGGTAGCGTTAAAGATAGAGTTGTTGTGAAGATCATTCAAGAGGTAACACATAGTAAAGGTTTCAAATTTCAACTTTTTAGGTTGTGTCCTGCTCTCAGCTAATTTAGTTAGAAAGAAGCTTGCGTTTAATTGCGTCTTGAATTATCATCAGCTTGGCTGTTCATGTTAGTGTTTTGCAATACAACTTCCAGTTAATATGGTATATGTGAAATCCAGAAGAGAATCCAAGAACCCTGATTTTTTTTTCCTGTGTTTAGGCTATGGAATCTGGTAAGCTATTCCCGGGAGGAGTTGTAACAGAAGGTAGTGCGGGGAGTACTGCCATTAGTCTAGCTACGGTTGCTCCAGCATACGGGTGTAAATGTCATGTTGTTATACCTGATGATGCTGCTATTGAAAAGGTTTTATCTTTCAAACACTTTGATGATACACATTTTCTCTATATGCATTTATATACTCAAATTTGTATTGTGTTGGACTTGTTTTAGTCTCAAATAATTGAAGCCCTTGGAGCTACTGTTGAGAGGGTGAGGCCAGTGTCAATAACTCACAAAGATCACTTTGTCAACATTGCGAGGCGACGGGCTGAGGAAGCAAACGAGTTAGCATCAGAGAGAAGACTAGAACGCGAATCAAATGGCATACACCAGGAGAAAACTAATGGTTGCGCAGTTGCGGAAGAGAAAGAGCCTTCCTTTTTCTCAGATTCAGTTACAGGTGGCTTCTTCGCGGATCAATTTGAAAACTTGGCAAATTATAGGGCTCATTATGAAGGTACTGGCCCTGAAATCTGGCACCAGACTCATGGCAACATCGACGCCTTTGTTGCTGCTGCGGGTACCGGCGGTACTTTAGCTGGCGTTTCAAGGTTTCTGCAGGTATGGTTCATCAGAGCTTATATTAATCACAGCCTTTATATATGGCTAGTTCATGTATGTTATAAACACAAAAACCTCATAAGCTTCTTGTGCTTATAAACAGGAGAAGAATGAAAGAGTTAAATGCTTCCTGATCGATCCTCCTGGATCCGGTCTGTACAATAAAGTAACACGGGGAGTGATGTACACAAGAGAGGAAGCTGAAGGGCGTCGACTAAAGAACCCATTTGATACAATAACAGAAGGGATAGGAATCAACAGGCTTACTAAAAACTTCCTCATGGCAAAACTTGATGGCGGTTTTCGTGGTACTGATAAAGAAGCGGTTGAGATGTCGAGGTAGTGCTCATTCTTTATATGTTTCTACATACCTGTTTTAGGTAGTACTGATAAAGATTCTGTACAAGTTGGGATCTTGATATCTTTCTTAATTTATGTTCCTAGGTTTCTTCTGGAGAATGATGGGCTTTTTCTTGGTAGCTCCTCAGCTATGAACTGTGTTGGGGCAGTGAGGGTGGCTCAAACTCTTGGTCCTGGTCACACAATTGTCACCATTCTTTGTGATAACGGAATGAGGCATCTAAGCAAGTTTCACGACCCTAAGTACTTGGATCGATATGGATTAAGTCCAACCGCTATCGGATTAGAGTTCCTCGGCATTAAGTGAAACTATCTATTTGTTAGATTAGCTTCAGATTCATCAAGCCTAGGTCTGCAGCGGGTTTCTCGTTTCACATGATGATGACATATTCTTTGTGATTATTAGACAATAGCTACGTATCAACGGGAGAAAGTCAAAGCAACAATACATGTGTCTGACCTCTGAAACTCCCATAGCTGCATTTAACACCTGTCTCTTCAATTGACCACAAGTCCTGACCTAATGGGCTCCATTACAAGATTATGGGGAACATGCAATCAGATTTTGTCTTTGTATCCATTAGATTCTTGTCTGTGTTCAATGCATTCTATTAGAAACTCAAGAGTTCTTATAAACATATATATCCAAATCCTTCCTTATATATAAATCGGCTTGTGTAAGGTCTAATGACCCAACAATGGCAAAAAATGGAGTCAACAAGACACTATTGATCTCGTCACTTTCTTTCTTTAAGAATCTTTGCATTCTCATAACTATCCCAATCTTGTTTCTCTCTGACATTCTCTACGCAGGTGACGTGTTCAACAAGAAACCCAAATCTTACATTCATGATCAGGAGCTTGAAGGTCAGGATACCAGAACCAATCTACACGAAGAGGAAGATGGTTTGATAGAAATTTCTCTGGTGGGAGAAGAAAGGGAAGAGAGGTTGGAGAGTGTGAAGAAACGTTTGATGAGTAAAGAAGAGTATTATGAGGAGATGATGATTATGGAGATCTGGGAAGAAATTGAAGCAGAAGATAACTTGATTGAGATTGACATCTCCATTGGATCAATTGTTTAAAGATTAATACTGATGATTCGCACTTTATTTCACAAGTTTCGTTTTCAAAATTTTGGTCACGCAAAAACAAATCATCTTGTATTAAACTATTGCGTTTCACGTTGACAAAACAAAAGGTTAGCTAGCTTAGTTAATTAGTCGTAGCAGTTTCGACTTCAACTCTATTGGCCAAAAAAAAAAGCATCAATCAAATCCGATGATTTGTTAGTCACAGCGACTGTGCTCTCTTCTCTTCTATCAGTCTCATCTTGTGGGTCGGGTCTTGTTCTTGATTTCACACCAACTGTTTCAGCTTGGTCAGAGAATAGGATCTCTGAGATGTGTGAGCTGCAAATCTCTTTGTATGCTTCGTAGTCTGCAGCTCCAGTGTTTCCTCCTTCGAGGATCTTGGATAATGGGTGCAGAACCGAAACTGGACCGTCGCTTGACTCAAGCTGCCGCTTAAGCTTTAGGAAGTCACAGACAAGTTCTGAATTCTTGAACAAGACAAAAACCGCAGAGTCATCAATGTGGTAGACAGAGATGACGGAAACCGAGCCAAAGGCTTTGCAGATGCATTCTTTGATCTCTCTAGCCTTCAGTTTTCGTGGGAAGTTCCAGATGAGGACAATGTTCTCGTATTTAAACTTTGAGACTCGCCAGTTATCTGCATTACTATGGCCTGTTCGAAGGTCGATGATATCACCTCTTGTCCAGCTGAGATAAAGACGGTTGATGTACTTCTCAAGTTTCTCATTATGGGCCAAGTTATCTGATTGCGAATGCTGTGTGAAGTCGAACCCTAGATGATTGCATGCCTGCGCAAAGATGCAACCTGTCATGAAAGCATCATAACCGGCTTCATGTTTTCCTCCTGCATTCCAGTTAGAACACCTGAAGCAGAGAAAACGTCCGTTGAAATACAGTTTAAATCAGAAAACAGTGAAGTGTTCATGCCGAGAATAAAGAAGATACAAACCTAATGTTGTCTACTTCAACATCAATCTTGACACGCTGCTGAAGATGCGAGTCCGAGGATCTTGAAGAAAACTCGATTTGCGGACATAACGAAGAAAACGCGGAGGATAGTGATGTACTGGACTTTTTCATCCGCTGATGCAACATTGGGTTCACATTTAAGAGTATTTTGGTGTCAACAATGTAAGGAAAGTGACTGTTGATGGAGGCGACGAATTTCTCAGCTGTTGAAGGAAGAGGACCAACAAATTTGCTGTATACATGTGCAATATCTGTGTCAGATGAACAAAATGGTTAGAGCGAGGGATCATTAAGTTACAAAACCTTCATAGACGTATAGAGAAGCAACTTGCTTACGTACCGAGGAAACAATTATGACCAACAATCAACTTCTTCTCTGAAGCAAGTAGATCAATCACTTGACGGAACCCGATTGCAGATTGTAATTTTCTTTCCCCCACTCTCTTGCGCTCATCCTTTGCCTCCTTCTGTGAATAGACACACAGTAATGATATCTAAATCAAAGAAGGCTTTTAAGTAGAAGAATCAGTGACTACATTATAGCTAGATCATCTTCACTTCACCATTCCCAGTCAAAGATTCAAATGATAACATATCTTTCCAGCAATGTAACTGCTACCTTACCATGAGATTTTCCTTGTCCGACTCTGATTCAGTGTACACTACAAAGTCTTGTGAACATGAACTTTTATCATTTGAATGTATGTAGACAAGATCTCCAAAATGCTTTCCTAAAACCTACAAAAGCCAAATCCAAAGCCAACAGATTAAAAAAAAAAAAAAAAACAGTCTGAAGAAAAGATGAACAACAGAGATCAATCTTAGAACAAAGAGCAATACCGAGTTAATAACCCTGAGCTGATGAGAAGTGAAACCCTTGAGGCTGAGAGCTGGACGCATGTGGTGAAACACAGTTTCAGTACTCTGAGTTGATCCATTTGAGATCCTTGGAGACTCAGAGGATACATTCCCACCATGTAACAGGCCATTCCGCCATTCATTCAACATGTTCTTCATCCTTTCAGCGAATAAAACATCCGCCAATCGCACCAACTTTAAATCTTCTGTTTCAATCCCCTCTTCGCTGTATAGCGTTTCCAAACGCTTACTTGCCTCTTCCTCTTGTCGTCTGGACAAATAAGATATTCCTGGGATTATTCAAATATATGTGAATTCCTCGAGGACTAACTACACTTTCAAAACAGACTTGACTCCTAAACTCTGTTTTGTCTTCAGAACATCCAAAATTTGGTATGTAAAAAAGGAGAAAGGAGGCACCTTCATGTATGCAAGTGTTGAAATCAAATTGATACTTGGCGAGAAAATCCATTGAAGTCGTCTGACAGAGAAACTCATAAGCTGGTGGATCAAATGTGAGCTCTTGCCGAGGAAATACAAAAAAATTGTGCCTGCCCAAAATAGTCAAACCCATCAGCAAAGCAACACAATTTAAGGTTAAGAGAGATAGAGAGAGTGAGAGAGGAGACTAACGGGTGGGAAACGAATGACTGAGTTCGAGAATCCCAACGAAAGGGACAGACGCCGAACTGAACGACGGCGAATTTCTCGGCGGAGTCTTTGACTTTGAGGTATCTGACGTCGTAGCGGTCGAACTCTAAGGAGTCTCGCCACGGAGCGCTTGTTACGCCAGTCATCTCTAGGTCAATCGCCACGAAATCAGCAGCCTTTACGAGTGCACGCAGATCATTCAGCGTTTTCTCGAAGTTCGACCTCGTCACATGCTTCAAAGGAAAAGCCGCCGTCGCCGCCGCTGAAGCCGTTGAAGTACTAACTCTCTCCGCCGCCGAAGAGCAGAAGCTGTAGGCAAGAAGAGGCCTCAAAGGCCATTGCTTGTGCCGGCGCATTTTTTGAACAGAGAGAGAGAGAGAGAGAATCAAACGACCATTGTTTAGGTTTTGCTCGTCGGTGAAAGTGGAAGAGAAGACTCCGATAGCAAAACGTTACCGTCTTGGATATTTCAGTCTTTTGAAATCTACACTTGCACAGTCTGCCGTTTCTAGGTCAATAAAACTGCAAGCATTTGTCTTTACATGGCTTGAAACAGCGTGGTTTTTGTTTTTATTTTTCCGATGAACAAATTTACAAAACGAACCAAATTCGCCACCGCTCTTTTACACAATGGCGTTTGCAGAAGAAGTGGCTGTCTTCACTGAGACCAACTTGGGAACTGGAATCGTCATGACGGTTCCTCAGGATATCACAGCAGCAGATTTCAAAAGTAAGTAAGTCCGAGACAACCCTCTAAATAAAAAATCCTCTTTTGCTCTTTCGATTTTGTTTTTCCGTAAGCTACAGTGTTCTATAAAAGTTTTGGTCTTTCTCGGTTTCTCAATTTCGAAACTTAGCTTATAGGTGCGTACTGGTAGGATTCTTCGATTCAATTTGTGGGATGTTACAGATACATTTTAAGGTTATGATTACAATGATGAGCAGTAAAACAAGTGTTCTTTTCACATTGTCTTCTGCATCATTGGTGTTTGTTTTTTCTTTTGATGTTCTGTCTATCACACACTTGAGGACCCGCACAGTTGCCTTTCTCAGTTCTTTTGAATGTGTATCATTTGTTAATATGTTTCTTCAGGACATCATGAGATGAGATTGAACATGTATTGTCTTGTTCCTTCAAATTGAAGATTGATGATCTTTTTTTGTTTGTGTTACACTATTTTGATACCTACCTTTTACCAATCAGAACATTTATCAATGCAAAATGTTTTCTTTTGCAGGAAAACTCGAGAAGACACATGTAAGTTGCTTATCGAGCTTGGGGGAGATACGAGTTCATGGTCTGATGGTAATAAAAATAAGCAAGCAATTCCATTTTCAATCCATTTCTTGCAAAGAGTCATTCTAACGTTTTCTTCTTTTGTGGTATAGGTTAAACGAAAGTCTCGCTTTTATTACCTTGTCGAGTCTTTGCCTATGAAGTACATCTTCCGGGATAACCAAAAGCCCTGGTTTATCCATGCGAAAGCTCGGGTTGTAAACGGATCACAAGAGCCAAGCATATCTAACAGCATTGAGAAGGCCCAAATTAGACAGGGCATCTCCATATCTAACAGCATTGAAGGAGTCACTGCGTTGATCCAACAAGGTGAAAGCAAGAAGACTAAGAAGTCTAGGGCGAAACCAAATTCTAAAAATCTTCCACTTGGACAGACTTTCCTTGAAAAGAGAGAGTTTCTTGGTCCTTCCACACCTGAACCTGAAACCATAAGATCTTCATTATCAATAGCAAGTGCTGCAGAGATGAAAAACACTGAATGTTTCAACAGCTTCATAGCAAAAACGCCGGAGAGGAAACGTGGAGACTCTGTGGATGTAAACGAGATGATAGGCAAGAAAGTAACTGTGGCAGCAAACAACATCAGAATGCACGGAAAGAGTCATATTTCCTCTTCATTGTCATCATCTATATTCAGAAGCAAGACTCTAGATGGTAAGACAGTCAGTTCTGCTACAAAATTTCTGGTGTTTGAGGTACCTGACTATGAGGATTGAGCTCTCCCTTAATGCCCTCATTGCACAAGAAGTAGCTTTGTGTAGATGTGCAAGTGATGATGATTCTTTTTGACAAATAGTTTGTAAATATATTAGTAAGTTTTTATGATTCTGTTTCATAATTCATTTGTAAGTCATGTGGGAAGAAATCAAAAAAAGGCATTAGATGTGAAGAAAAGAATCAGAGAATTGTCTTTAGCTTTTGCTTCTACTCTTATTTTTTTGCAAGGATTCTCTTATTTACTTTCTAATCAAACTCGTTTAAGAATAAAAAAGATGCTTCACACAATAAGATAGATAGATAAATCAAAATAATATGGCTATATCAAGATCATTGATATATCCTGCAACAGATTTATGCACAGGATATATAAATATAAATAATCGGCAATATCAAAACATTTTTTATATTAAATTATAAGATATTAATTATGAAAAATTTCTATACTTTTTTTTTGGCTTGATTTTTGGTAAATATTGTGGTAAGTCAATAATAATAAGAATAAAACTTAGAAAAATATATTAAAGAAAGTAATAATAAAAATAACTAGGTAACAATCTGCAAATAGTACGGTATAAAATAATTATTAAATGTTTTTACTGTAATTTTTATTTACAAAATCTATTATATTTATCGGTAATTGATATCTAAAATTTGATTGTGTAGATATATATTTTAAGAAAAAATATATATAAATTTTGTATAATAATTAAAACTTAACCTGTGAGAATTATTATAACATCAATCTTATATCATCATATCATATAAAAAAAGAGTTCTTAAAATTCATTTTAAAGATTTTATGAAAATGTAATTAAATTATATAATTAAGTTAAAAAGAAAATATAAGAACTTAATTTTGGGTGTTAATTATATTTTTCTAAAAATACAATAGTATATAAATAGAAATATTATTAAAAACTGAAGACAAATTAAGGAAATAGTGTTCAAAACTGTGTAAGTGCGACACGTCAGCATTTTCGATGATAATGTTTTTTTTTTTAATGTGTAAGGGATAATAAAATTTTCACAAAAAAAAAGAAAGTAAAAATAAAATAAAAGAAAATATATGTTAAACCGGCATTGGAAGAAAAATGTTCTGGAGTGTGGGTATAAAACACAAATGCGCCTTAGCTGCTCCCCTTAGAAATCTTCTCTCTCTCTCTCTCTCTCTCTCAGCGTCTTTCTCTCTCCCTATCAAAATCCCTTCTTCTCTCTTATTTTACGCGATCCTCTTCAAAACCCTAGTTTCGTTTCGGATCGCTCCACCTCACTTGCGATTTCTCCAAGGATACTCAATTCTTCTCTTTTTTTTTTTATCCTCCTCTTCTAGTTCTCGTTCGTCTGCCTCACCGATCGCCATCAATCCAAGTAATTAGACCAGATCAAACCCCGTTGATATATATATTTTTTTTGATTCGATTCCTCCTTAATCTCGGTGTATTGATCAATTCACGATATGATCAGTGCTTAATCCTCTTAAGTCTTTTTGTTGCTTCAGGAGATGCTCCCCTGCCTTTAAAATCCTAAATCATCATGAAGCTTAGAAGGAGAAGGACTTCGGAAGTGGTGAGTGTTCCTAAACCACGTAATTTAAACCCTTTGATCATTTGAGATTACTTTATCTCTCTTTGCATTTGCGTGTTTATCTACTTTCTAGATCACTCTTTGAATGGGTTTCAATGGGGTTTTTGGGGTTTTTGTATCTTTTATTGTGTGCGGTTCCATTTGAGGCGTTGGTAAATGGGTTTCAATGGGGTTTTTGTATCTTTTATTGTGTGCGGTTCCATTCTATTTGATGTTGTATGTATTGACTGTGTTAACCCTTCTTTTATTCATTTCTTCCAGCCTCCCAAAATCAAATCTTTCATCAATAGTGTTACTGCTGTTCCACTCGAGCAAATACAAGAACCCCTTGCATGTTTCCGCTGGGAATTCGACAAGGTAATTTAATATCCTGTTTGTGAATCTGTTTTCCTTTTTTTTTTTCTTTCTTGTCTACTCTTGTTTTCATGTATGGGGCGTTTTTTTTTTTTTTTTTCTTTTATTTAGGGTGACTTTCATCACTGGGTGGACCTCTTCAATTACTTTGACTCATTTTTTGAGAAGCACGTTAAAGTAAGGAAGGATCTGCATATTGAGGAAAACTTTGAGGAATCTGATCCACCTTTCCCAAAGGATGCTGTTCTGCAAGTTCTCCGAGTTATCAGAGTTGTTTTAGAGAATTGCACAAATAAACATTTTTATAGTTCTTATGAGGTAATTATCTGTGCCAGAATCCCCCTAAATTTCATTGATATTTTTTCCCAAGATACGAGTTTATGTTGCTGATATTTATCAACTCTTGTTCTATGTTGATTGCTGGTTGTTTCGCTAGATATATTGCTTTATATACTAAGCTGTCTATCTGCATAATTCTGACACACTTTTTTTTCTCCATAACTGCAGCAGCATCTTTCTCTCCTGCTTGCATCTACTGATGCTGATGTTGTTGAAGCCTGTCTGCAGACGTTGGCTGCCTTTTTGAAAAGGCAAGTTGGAAAGTACTCAATAAGAGATGCTTCCCTGAATTCGAAACTATTTTCCCTTGCACAAGGCTGGGGGGGAAAAGAGGAAGGCCTTGGCTTGACGTCCTGTGCCACAGAAGACAGTTGTGATCAGGTTTCTCACCAGCTAGGTTGTACTCTTCATTTTGAGTTTTATGCTTCTAATGAATCATCAAGTGAGCTTCCTGGCGGTTTACAAGTTATCCATGTACCTGATGTCAGCATGCGTACAGAGTCTGACCTGGAACTTCTGAACAAATTAGTCATTGATCACAATGTTCCTCCCAGTTTACGATTTGCGTTGTTGACCAGATTGAGATTTGCAAGGGCGTTCTCTTCTTTGGCAACCCGGCAGCAGTATACATGCATTCGCTTATATGCTTTCATTGTATTGGTTCAAGCAACTGGTGACACTGAGAATGTTGTTTCTTTCTTTAATGGCGAACCCGAGTTTGTAAATGAGTTAGTTACGCTGGTAAGCTATGACGATACTGTTCCAGAGAAGATAAGGATACTATGCTTGCTTTCCTTGGTTGCACTATCGCAAGATCGAACTCGGCAGCCGGCTGTTATAACTGCAGTCACCTCTGGGGGGAATCGTGGTTTGCTATCTGGCCTAATGCAGAAAGCGATTGATTCTGTTATTCGTAATACCTCCAAGTGGTCTCTGGGTTTTGCGGAAGCCTTGTTATCCCTTGTTACAGTCCTGGTTTCGTCATCGTCTGGATGTTCTGCCATTCGAGAAGCTGGTCTTATTCCGACCCTAGTGCCTCTCATCAAAGATACAGATCCCCAGCACTTGCATTTGGTCAGTACCGCTGTGCATATATTAGAAGCCTTCATGGATTACAGCAATCCAGCTGCTGCTTTGTTCAGAGATTTGGGTGGCTTAGATGATACTATCTTTCGGTTGAAACTGGAAGTCTCTTGTAAGGAAGACGATGTGAATGAAAAAAATTGCAGTTCTGATAGTAATGGGCCAAATACTGAACAGCTTCCCTATTCTGAAGCATTAATTTCGTATCACAGGAGATTGTTGTTAAAAGCTTTGTTACGTGCAATTTCTCTTGGAACTTATGCTCCTGGTAACACTAACCTCTATGGTTCCGAGGAAAGCTTGTTGCCTGAATGCTTATGCATTATCTTTCGGAGGTCAAAAGATTTTGGGGGTGGAGTATTCTCGCTTGCTGCCACTGTCATGAGTGATCTCATTCATAAAGATCCCACTTGTTTCAATGCTTTAGATTCAGCCGGTATAACGTCTGCATTTCTTGATGCTATATCTGATGAGGTCATCTGCTCTGCAGAAGCCATAACATGTATTCCGCAGTGTCTGGATGCTCTGTGTCTCAACAATAATGGTCTTCAAGCTGTAAAGGACCGAAATGCCTTGAGGTGTTTTGTGAAAATTTTTACGTCTTCGTCTTATCTGCGGGCTCTTACTGGCGATACACCTGGTTCTTTGTCAAGTGGGCTTGACGAACTCTTAAGGCATCAATCTTCATTGCGCACTTATGGAGTTGATATGTTCATTGAGATCCTCAATTCCATGTTGGTTATTGGATCTGGGATGGAGGCCACCACCTCTAAGTCAGCGGATGTGCCTACTGATGCTGTTCCTGTTCCTATGGAAATTGACGTTGATGAGAAGAGCTTGGCAGTTTTGGATGAGGCAGAATCATCTTCTGACACTTCTCCAGCAAACACTGAGCTGTTTCTTCCAGATTGTGTGTGTAATGTTGCTCGTCTTTTTGAAACAGTTCTTCAGAATGCGGAAGTATGTTCCCTGTTTGTTGAGAAGAAAGGAATCGATGCTGTTTTGCAGCTATTCTCTTTACCTCTTATGCCGCTAACAAATTCCCTTGGTCAAAGTTTTTCTGTCGCTTTTAAGAACTTCTCCCCTCAGCATTCGGCTGGTCTAGCCCGTATAGTGTGCTCCTACTTACGAGAACATCTGAAGAAGACAAATGGCCTTTTGGTTTCCATTGAAGGCACTCAGTTTCTTAAATTAGAGTCTGCGCTCCAGACGAAGATTTTGAGATCTCTTTCCTGCCTAGAAGGCATGTTGTCCCTCTCCAACTTTTTGTTGAAAGGAACAGCTTCAGTTATCTCAGAATTGAGTGCTGCTGATGCTGATGTACTGAAAGAACTTGGTATAACATACAAGCAAACGATTTGGCAGATGGCCTTGTGTAATGATACAAAGGAAGATGAAAAAACGAGTGTAGGTCGAGGATCTGATAATTCAGTTTCAGCATCATCCAGTAATATTGAAAGAGAGAGTGATGAGGATTCAAACAATGCTTCTGCCTTCAGATACACAAACCCTGTATCTATTAGAAGCAGTAGTTCTCAGTCTATTTGGGGTGGGGATCGCGAATTTCTGTCTATTGTGCGTTCTGGCGATGGTATTCATGGTCGTACTCGACATGCAATAGCCCGTATGAGGGGTGGTAGAACTCGTCGACATGTGGAGTCTTTTAATTTTGATTCTGATATTCCAACTGATCTACCAGAAACGTCATCTTCCCATGAGCTGAAAAAGAAAAGCACTGAAGTTCTCATTGTTGAAATTTTAAACAAGCTGAATTGTACACTACGTTTTTTCTTCACGGCCCTTGTGAAAGGATTTACCTCTGCTAATCGTCGTAGGATTGATGGAGCATCATTGAGTTCAGCATCTAAGACGCTTGGTACCGCCTTAGCTAAAGTATTTCTTGAAGCTCTTAACTTCGAGGGTTATGGTGCTACTGCTGGGCATGACATCTCTCTGTCAGTGAAGTGCCGATACCTTGGAAAAGTGGTAGATGGCATCACTTCCCTGACATTTGATACTCGAAGGAGGGTCTGTTTTACAGCTATGGTGAATAGTTTTTATGTCCATGGAACATTTAAGGAACTTCTCACAACATTTGAAGCTACAAGCCAGTTGCTTTGGACAGTGCCGTTTTCAATTCCTGCATCTAATACTGAGAATCAGAAGCCAGGTGAAAGGAATATATGGTCTCACAGTACGTGGTTGGTAGATACTCTACAAAACTATTGCCGAGCACTGGACTATTTTGTTAATTCTACATATCTTTTATCCCCAACCTCTCAAACGCAGCTTCTTGTGCAGCCAGCTTCAGTTGGTTTGTCGATTGGACTTTATCATGTACCAAGGGAGCCTGAGACTTTTGTGCGAAATCTGCAGTCTCAGGTTCTGGATGTCGTACTACCTATATGGAACCACACTATNCCGCTGTGCATATATTAGAAGCCTTCATGGATTACAGCAATCCAGCTGCTGCTTTGTTCAGAGATTTGGGTGGCTTAGATGATACTATCTTTCGGTTGAAACTGGAAGTCTCTTGTAAGGAAGACGATTTGAATGAAAAAAATTGCAGTTCTGATAGTAATGGGCCTGATACTGAACAGCTTCCCTATTCTGAAGCATTAATTTCGTATCACAGGAGATTGTTGTTAAAAGCTTTGTTACGTGCAATATCTCTTGGAACTTATGCTCCTGGTAACACTAACCTCTATGGTTCCGAGGAAAGCTTGCTGCCTGAATGCTTATGCATTATCTTTCGGAGGGCAAAAGATTTTGGGGGTGGAGTATTCTCGCTTGCTGCCACTGTCATGAGTGATCTCATTCACAAAGATCCCACTTGTTTCAATGCTTTAGATTCAGCTGGTATAACGTCTGCATTTCTTGATGCTATATCTGATGAGGTCATCTGCTCTGCAGAAGCCATAACATGTATTCCGCAGTGTCTGGATGCTCTGTGTCTCAACAATAATGGTCTTCAAGCTGTAAAGGACCGAAATGCCTTGAGGTGTTTTGTGAAAATTTTTACGTCTTCGTCTTATCTGCGGGCTCTTACTGGCGATACACCTGGTTCTTTGTCAAGTGGGATTGACGAACTCTTAAGGCATCAATCTTCGTTGCGCACTTATGGAGTTGATATGTTCATTGAAATCCTCAATTCCATGTTGGTTATTGGATCTGGGATGGAGGCCACCACCTCTAAGTCAGCGGATGTGCCTACTGATGCTGTTCCTGTTCCTATGGAAATTGACGTTGATGAGAAGAGCTTGGCAGTTTTGGATGAGGCGGAATCATCTTCTGACACTTCTCCAACAAACACTGAGCTGTTTCTTCCAGATTGTGTGTGTAATGTTGCTCGTCTTTTTGAAACAGTTCTTCAGAATGCGGAAGTATGTTCCCTGTTTGTTGAGAAGAAAGGAATCGATGCTGTTTTGCAGCTATTCTCTTTACCTCTTATGCCTTTAACAAACTCCCTTGGTCAAAGTTTTTCTGTCGCTTTTAAGAACTTCTCCCCTCAGCATTCGGCTGGTCTAGCCCGTATAGTGTGCTCCTACTTACGAGAACATCTGAAGAAGACAAATGGCCTTTTGGTTTCCATTGAAGGCACTCAGTTTCTTAAATTAGAGTCTGCGCTCAAGACGAAGATTTTGAGATCTCTTTCCTGCCTAGAAGGCATGTTGTCCCTCTCCAACTTTTTGTTGAAAGGAACAGCTTCAGTTATCTCAGAATTGAGTGCTGCTGATGCTGATGTACTGAAAGAACTTGGTATAACATACAAGCAAACGATTTGGCAGATGGCCTTGTGTAATGATACAAAGGAAGATGAAAAAACGAGTGTAGGTCGAGGATCTGATAATTCAGTTTCAGCATCATCCAGTAATGTTGAAAGAGAGAGTGATGAGGATTCAAACAATGCTTCCGCATTCAGATACACAAACCCTGTATCTATTAGAAGCAGTAGCTCTCAGTCTATTTGGGGTGGGGATCGCGAATTTCTGTCTATTGTGCGTTCTGGCGATGGTATTCACGGTCGTACTCGACATGCAATAGCCCGAATGAGGGGTGGTAGAACTCGTCGTCATGTGGAGTCTTTTAATTTTGATTCTGATATTCCAACTGATCTACCAGAAACGTCATCTTCCCATGAGCTGAAAAAGAAAAGCACTGAAGTTCTCATTGTTGAAATTTTAAACAAGCTGAATTGTACACTACGTTTTTTCTTCACGGCCCTTGTGAAAGGATTTACCTCTGCTAATCGTCGTAGGATTGATGGAGCATCATTGAGTTCAGCATCTAAGACGCTTGGTACCGCTTTAGCTAAAGTATTTCTTGAAGCTCTTAACTTCGAGGGTTATGGTGCTACTGCTGGGCATGACATCTCTCTGTCAGTGAAGTGCCGATACCTTGGAAAAGTGGTAGATGACATCACTTCCCTGACATTTGATACTCGAAGAAGGGTCTGTTTTACAGCTATGGTGAATAGTTTTTATGTCCATGGAACATTTAAGGAACTTCTCACAACATTTGAAGCTACAAGCCAGTTGCTTTGGACAGTGCCGTTTTCAATTCCTGCATCTAATACTGAGAATCAGAAGCCAGGTGAAAGGAATATATGGTCTCACAGTACGTGGTTGGTAGATACTCTGCAAAACTATTGCCGAGCACTGGACTATTTTATTAATTCTACATATCTTTTATCCCCAGCCTCTCAAACGCAGCTTCTTGTGCAGCCAGCTTCAGTTGGTTTGTCGATTGGACTTTATCATGTACCAAGGGAGCCTGAGACTTTTGTGCGAAATCTGCAGTCTCAGGTTCTGGATGTCGTACTACCTATATGGAACCACACTATGTTTCCAAATTGCAATCCTAATTTTGTTGCTTCAGTTACTTCGCTTGTTACACATATATACTCTGGTGTTGTGGATGCTAGACAAAATCGAAGTGGTGTTACCCGGGGTACAAACCAAAGAGCCTTGCCTCTACAACCTGACGAAGCCATTGTTGGTATGATTGTTGAAATGGGATTTTCAAGGGCAAGGGCTGAAGACGCGTTACGAAGAGTTGGAACAAACAGTGTTGAAATGGCTATGGAGTGGTTGTTTACCAATCCTGAGGATCCTGTGCAGGAAGATGACGAATTGGCCCAAGCACTTGCCCTATCTCTTGGAAGTTCATCTGACACTCCAAAACTTGAGGATACAGAAAAGCCTGTAGATGTTCCGCAGGAAGAAGCGGAGCCAAAAGAACCACCTGTTGATGAAGTTATTGCTGCATCAGTGAAGTTATTTCAGAGTGATGATTCTATGGCTTTCCCGTTGGTGGATTTGTTTGTGACACTTTGTAACCGAAACAAAGGGGAAGATCGGCCAAAAATAGTGTCGTATCTTATTCAGCAACTGAAGCTTGTACAACTTGATTTCTCCAAGGATACTGGTGCTTTGACTATGATACCACATATTTTAGCATTAGTACTCTCTGAAGATGATCACACACGAGAAATTGCTGCACAAGATGGTATTGTGACCGTAGCAATTGGTATCTTGACGGATTTCAACCTTAAGAGTGAATCTGAATCAACTGAGATTCTAGCTCCAAAATGCATTAGTGCTTTGCTTCTTGTCTTGAGCATGATGCTGCAGGCACAGACAAGACTCTCGTCTGAATATGTGGAAGGAAATCAAGGTGGATCTTTAGAGCCGAGCAATTCTCCACAAGACTCTACGGCAGCTTTAAAAAACGCGTTATCTTCAGATGTTGCTAAAGGGGAGTCAAACCAGGCTTTGGAATCGATTTTTGGAAAATCTACAGGCTATCTGACCATGGAAGAGGGTCAAAAAGCTTTACTAATCGCCTGTGGCCTCATAAAGCAACGTGTTCCAGCTATGATCATGCAGGCTGTGCTTCAGTTATGTGCTCGTCTAACGAAAACACATGCTTTAGCTATCCAGTTTCTGGAAAATGGAGGTTTATCTTCACTTTTTAATCTTCCGAAAAAATGTTTTTTCCCGGGGTATGATACCGTTGCATCTGTTATTGTTCGGCATCTTGTTGAAGATCCTCAAACTCTCCAAACTGCTATGGAATCTGAAATACGACAGACCTTGAGTGGGAAGAGACATATAGGTAGGGTATTACCTCGGACATTCCTCACAACAATGGCGCCTGTAATTTCAAGAGATCCGGTTGTTTTTATGAAAGCTGTGGCTTCAACTTGTCAGTTGGAGTCATCAGGAGGGAGGGACTTTGTGATACTGTCAAAGGAAAAAGAAAAGCCAAAAGCTTCTGGCAATGAACACGGACTCTCTTTGAATGAACCCCTTGGAATATCTGAAAATAAGCTTCATGATGGGTCAGGAAAATGTTCAAAAAGCCACAGAAGAGTCCCTGCTAACTTCATCCAGGTTATTGATCAGCTTATTGACATTGTCTTGAGTTTTCCTAGGGTGAATAGACAAGAAGATGATGAAACCAATTTATTTTCGATGGAGGTTGATGAGCCGACTACTAAAGTGAAGGGTAAATCAAAAGTTGGTGATCCGGAGAAAGCAGAACTTGGATCTGAAAAATCTGAAGAATTGGCCAGGGTAACATTCATTTTGAAGTTGTTGAGTGATATTGTTCTCATGTACTTGCATGGTACCAGTGTAATACTGAGGCGGGATACAGAAATATCTCAACTTCGAGGATCCAATCTACCTGATGATTCACCTGGAAATGGAGGGTTAATTTACCATGTCATTCACCGATTGCTTCCTATATCTCTCGAAAAGTTTGTTGGACCTGAAGAATGGAAGGAGAAACTGTCTGAAAAGGCTTCCTGGTTTCTCGTCGTTTTGTGCAGTCGTTCCAGTGAAGGGCGTAGAAGAATAATCAATGAGCTTTCGAGGGTTTTATCCGTATTTGCGTCTTTGGGAAGGAGTTCGAGTAAAAGTGTTCTATTACCTGATAAAAGAGTTCTTGCTTTTGCTGACCTGGTTTATTCGATCTTGACAAAGAATTCATCTTCAAGCAATGCACCTGGTTGTGGCTGCTCACCTGACGTTGCAAAGAGCATGATAGATGGGGGAACTATTCAGTGTCTGACCAGTATCCTTAACGTGATTGATCTTGACCACCCTGATGCTCCAAAGCTTGTCACTCTTATTCTCAAGTCTCTTGAGATATTAACGAGGGCTGCAAATGCTGCTGAGCAGCTAAAGTCAGAAGGACCCAACGAGAAAAAAAGCACCGATTCTGATGAGAGACATGATAGTCATGGAACTTCAACTGAGGCTGAAGTTGGTGAGCTGAATCAAAATAATAGCAGTCTACAGCCNTCAAAGTGTGCAACCATCACCTTTGAACCGTGACAACAATGAGCTCTCATCCATGGAAGCTACACAAGATGTGAGAAATGATGAACAAGTTAATGAAGGTAGCTTGGATGGTGGGGCACCTGAAGNGGTTCGAGTCAAACCCAGGCTATGCCTCAGGAGATGAGGATAGAGGGCAATGAGACAATACTGCCTGAGCCTATTCAGATGGATTTCATGCGAGAAGAGATTGATGGTGATCAAATAGAAATGAGTTTTCATGTTGAAAATAGGGCTGACGATGATGTAGATGATGATATGGGCGATGAAGGGGAGGATGATGAAGGAGATGATGAAGACGCAGATTTAGTGGAAGATGGAGCTGGTGTTATGTCTCTTGCTGGAACTGATGTGGAAGACCCTGAAGATACTGGCCTTGGAGATGAATATAATGATGACATGATTGATGAGGATGAGGATGATTTCCACGAGAATCGTGTAATAGAGGTGCGGTGGAGGGAAGCTCTTGATGGCCTGGATCACTTCCAGATTCTTGGGCGATCTGGTGGTGGAAATGGTTTTATTGATGATATTACAGCTGAGCCTTTTGAAGGTGTGAATGTGGATGATCTGTTTGCTGAACGGAGACCCTTGGGTTTCGAGCGTAGACGTCAAACGGGCAGATCATCTTTTGATCGATCTGGTTCAGAAGTACATGGTTTTCAGCATCCGCTCTTCTCCAGACCTTCACAAACTGGCATTACAGCGTCAGTGTCAGCAAGTGCTGGCAGCATATCCAGGCATTCAGAAGCTGGCAGCTATGACGTAGCACAGTTTTACATGTTTGATACACCTGTTCTACCATTTGATCATGTTCCACTTGATTCTTTCAGTGATCGTTTAGGAGGTGGTGGGGCACCTCCTCCATTGACTGATTATTCTGTTGTTGGTATGGATTCATCAAGAAGAGGGGTTGGTGATAGTCGGTGGACTGATATAGGTCATCCTCAGCCAAGTAGCCTTTCTGCTTCAATTGCCCAGTTGATAGAAGAACATTTTATTTCCAACTTGCGTGCTTCTGCTCCAGCAGATACTATTGTTGAAAGGGAGACTAATACCACAGAAGTCCACGAGCAGCAACACCCAATTGTTCCTCCATCTGTTGGAAGTGAAACTGTTTTGGGGGATGGTAATGAAGGTGGTCAACAAAGTGAAGAACGTGAACTGTTAAATAACAATGAAAATGTTAATAACCCACTTGATGCAACGGCTGGAAGTTTCTCTCAGGCTCAAGCTAATCTAGCTTCTCCAGTCGTCCGAGATGCAGGTGAAAGTCCGCAGCCTCTTCCTTTGAACAGTACACCTAATGAGATTGATAGAATGGAAGTTGTGGAAGGTGATGGAGCACCTATTGAGCAAGCAGACCGCGAAACAGTGCATCTTATCTCCACTGCCCATGGTCAAGATGTGTCTGTAACCGTGACCCCTTCTGCAGTTGATGATCCTGATTCTAATTTTCAACCAAGTGTTGATGTAGATATGAGTGGCGATGGTGCAGAGGGAAATCAAAGTGTGCAACCTTCACCTTTGAACCGTGACAACAATGAGCTCTCATCCATGGAAGCTACACAAGTTGTGAGAAGTGATGAACAAGTTGATGAAGGTAGCTTGGATGGTGGGGCACCTGAAACGAATGCCATCGATCCTACGTTTTTGGAAGCTCTCCCTGAAGATTTGCGGGCAGAAGTCCTTGCTTCTCAGCAAGCTCAGTCTGTCCAGCCTCCAACTTATGAACCACCTCCAGTAGACGACATAGATCCTGAATTTTTGGCTGCACTCCCCCCGGATATCCAAACAGAAGTTCTTGCTCAACAAAGGGCACAAAGGATGGTACAGCAGTCACAAGGACAACCAGTTGACATGGATAACGCTTCAATTATTGCTACTCTACCTGCTGATTTACGTGAAGAGGTTTGTATCTCTTTATTTGAAGTTAGGTTATTTGAATTTTGAAATGATTATAACAATCTAAAATATGCTATTTTCAGGTTCTCTTAACTTCTTCAGAAGCAGTTTTGGCAGCTTTGCCTTCACCTTTACTTGCAGAAGCGCAGATGCTCAGAGACCGAGCAATGAGTCACTATCAGGCTCGTAGTAGTGGTTTTGGAAGTAGCCACAGGCTGAATAATCGGAGGAATGGTTTGGGTTACAATAGGCTGACAGGGATGGACAGGGGTGTTGGAGTCACTATTGGTCAGAGGGCTGTTTCATCTTCTGCAGATGGCTTGAAAGTTAAAGAGGTTGAAGGAGACGCTCTTGTGAATGCTGATGCCTTGAAATCACTAATCAGGCTATTACGACTAGCACAAGTAAGAGGCATTCCTGTTTTTTCCTAACCTTTTCTAGCAATTATTTCTTAATGCCGAATTGACTAATTTAATTGAAGTATCACAAGAACTTTTTTATGCTAACAGTGATGTTCTTTTTAATGTAACAGCCGTTGGGAAAAGGCCTTCTGCAGAGGGTTCTATTGAATCTTTGTGCTCACAGCGGTACAAGAGCAAACCTGGTTCAACTTTTACTGGATATGATTAGGCCAGAGATGGAAACATCACCAAGCGAGTTGGCAATAACTAATCCGCAAAGACTCTATGGCTGTCAATCAAATGTTGTTTATGGTCGATCCCAGCTGTTGAATGGTAGTACTTCCTGCCAAAATTCTTTGTTTGCTATTCTTGCAAGAACCCTGAGCACCGACTGACTTTATTTGTTCTTAACACAGGTCTTCCTCCTTTAGTGTTCCGTCGGGTGCTTGAGGTTTTGACTTACTTGGCGACAAATCATTCTGCTGTTGCTGACATGTTGTTTTACTTTGATTCGTCACTTCTATCCCAGTTGTCAAGCCCAAAAGCCTCTGTATACGAAGGCAAGGGTAAAGAGAAAGTTACTCATGTGGCAGATCCCCGGGATCTGGAGATACCTCTGGTTGTCTTCCTAAAACTGCTTAACCGGCCTCAGCTTTTGCAGAGTACATCTCATCTAGCGCTGGTATGTTTAGCATGATTTTCAGAACAGCAGGTCTTTTCTCATGGCGATCTCATGAAAGTTGTTTTGGTTGTTAATTCACCCGTTTTCTTTCAGGTCATGGGTTTGCTGCAAGTTGTTGTCTACACAGCAGCATCCCGAATTGAGGGTTGGTCTCCGTCATTAGAAGAACCTGAGAAATCAGAAAACAAACCCGTCGGTGAAGAAGCTTCAAGTGAAACACAAAAAGATGCTGAATCTGAGCGAGTGGATGAAGCTGAGCTATCTGTTGCAAGAAAAAAGAATTGTGCTGAAATATATAACATATTCTTGCATTTGCCACAGTCTGACCTCGGCAATCTTTGCATTCTTCTTGGATATGAAGGGTAAGAGACACCCTCCTTCCTTTCTTCAATTCTTTGCGTTCTTTAGCTTCCTCTTTCTTCTTATATATCTTTGTAGACATATTCTTGCATTTGTCTTTTCTTTTTTCCCTTGGTCAGTTATTTCCCTGAATTGCTTTAGACGAACTCATATGTTTTATTACCGTAATAGGTTATCGGATAAAATTTACTCATTAGCGGGAGAGGTACTGAAAAAGTTGGCTGCTGTAGATGTGGCTCATCGCAAGTTTTTCACGAAAGAACTCTCAGAATTAGCGAGTGGTTTGAGTGCCTCAACTGTCCGCGAGCTGGCAACATTAAGCAAAACACAGAAGATGAGTCACAGTACAGGTTCCATGGCGGGGGCTTCAATTCTCCGTGTTCTGCAAGTGCTTAGCTCACTAACTTCCCCTATTGAGGATAGCAATGCGGGAACTGAAAGGGAAACTGAACAGGAGGAACAAAACATTATGAAGAGACTGAATGTGGCATTAGAGCCTTTGTGGCAGGAACTTAGCCAGTGTATCAGTATGACGGAGTTGCAGCTGGATCATACTGCAGCTACAACAAATGTTAACCCCGGAGATCATGTTCTAGGGATCTCTCCTCAGTCCTCTCTTTCTCCTGGAACTCAGAGGCTCCTGCCTCTTATTGAGGCTTTCTTTGTACTCTGTGAAAAGATTCAAACTCCGTCAATGTTACAGCAGGATGCAAATGTGACAGCGGGAGAAGTAAAGGAGTCGTCTGCTCATGGTTCATCATCCAAATCCAGTGTAGATTCTCAGAAAAAGTCTGATGGCTCTGTTACATTTGCAAAGTTTGCGGAGAAGCATAGGCGACTCTTGAATTCATTTGTTAGGCAAAATCCGAGTTTGCTAGAGAAGTCTCTTTCAATGATGCTCAAGGCGCCTAGGCTGATTGATTTTGACAACAAGAAAGCGTACTTCAGGTCAAGAATAAGGCACCAACATGATCAACATATTTCTGGGCCATTGCGTATTAGTGTCCGCCGAGCTTACGTGCTGGAAGATTCGTACAATCAGTTACGTATGCGCTCCCCACAGGATCTGAAGGGACGTCTGAATGTGCAGTTTCAAGGTGAGGAAGGTATTGATGCCGGTGGTCTTACCAGAGAATGGTATCAGTTATTGTCAAGAGTTATATTTGACAAAGGAGCGTTGCTCTTCACTACTGTTGGAAATGATGCCACCTTCCAACCGAATCCCAATTCTGTTTATCAAACTGAGCATCTATCATACTTCAAATTTGTTGGTCGCATGGTAATATATCAGGACCTTCCCAATGCAATGTCGGGATTGTTTGTTTTTGGCCTCTCTGATGTGTTTGTGATGTCATTGCAGGTGGCAAAGGCATTGTTTGATGGGCAGCTTTTGGATGTCTATTTCACTCGTTCCTTTTATAAGCACATACTCGGTGTGAAGGTGACTTATCATGACATTGAGGCGGTGGATCCTGATTACTACAAGAATTTGAAGTGGCTATTAGAGGTTTGAGGACCTGACCTTTATTTACCTTTATCTATTACAAAGCTCAAAAACTGAAGTCAGGTCCTGCTTTTTGAGACTTACTTGTGTCCCTTTTTTCTGTTCATTCAGAATGATGTGAGCGACATACTCGACCTCACATTTAGTATGGACGCAGATGAGGAGAAACATATTCTTTACGAAAAGACTGAGGTGTGTGCTGATATATGTTCTTTTATGTGCTTAATCCCAATGTGCCTACTATATTGAATTTGATCTATCTTTGATGCAAAGGTGACGGACTATGAGCTTAAACCTGGAGGACGAAACATACGGGTAACAGAAGAAACAAAACATGAGTATGTTGACCTTGTGGCCGGCCACATACTTACCAATGCTATTCGGCCTCAAATCAACGCCTTCCTCGAGGGCTTTAATGAATTGATACCTCGTGAGCTTGTATCGATTTTCAACGATAAAGAGCTTGAGCTCCTAATAAGTGGGTTGCCTGAGATTGACTGTAAGTTGGATTCTGTTGTTCAATATTGTTGTATCTACTTATTTGCTTATGCATTAGGTATTATGACATTTGTTATTTCGTCTTTTTTTAGTTGATGATCTAAAAACCAATACCGAGTATACCAGCTACACGGCAGGATCCCCAGTTATTCATTGGTTCTGGGAAGTCGTTAAAGCTTTTAGCAAAGAAGACATGGCTAGATTTCTTCAATTTGTCACCGGAACATCAAAGGTAAACCTATATTAGCTAGCTTCCGTCCAAGTTACTTGAGATGTTTTTTTTTGGTATATCTGTCATTGTTTTGTTTTTTTTCTGGTTGGTTGATGATCTCGATCTCCTTCCTCACTTTCCCTTTCTGAAAGGCTACAAAAACGTAAAAAGGAAAAGATTATTTTTGTTTAACAAGCGGTGTTTCTGTTTTCAGGTTCCTTTGGAAGGCTTCAAGGCACTGCATGGTATTTCTGGCCCTCAAAGACTACAAATCCACAAAGCATATGGAGCTCCGGAGCGGCTGCCATCAGCTCATACATGGTTAGAAATCATTACAAAGCCTTTTTCAGTTAAATGATTAATTTTTTTGACTTTCTCGTTAAGTATGTTTGCCAATTTTGTTCTGTTGCAGTTTTAACCAACTAGACCTCCCTGAGTATCAGTCTAAAGAACAACTACAGGAACGCCTGCTACTTGCCATTCATGAAGCGAGTGAAGGTTTTGGGTTTGCCTGAACAAAGCTTCTTTCTGGAAACCGTCACCTTTAGAATCAGTGAAAACCCATCAATCCTTCATTCTTTTGACTCCTCTGTACATGTAAGTAAGCTTCACACTTGTACATATTTTTGATTTACCCATAAATTGCTGAGCTTGGAAATCTCAAGATTTCACTTGTTTTTGTGGCAGATCTCGAAGATTTTCAGGCAGGATAAGGAGAAAGAGCTTTTGATTAAAGACTGCAGCAGAATGAATAGAAAAACTCAAGGGGGCTATTTTTGTTTGTCCATATATGATGTTAGTATTAGTCTATTATTAGGGTTTCTTTCTCTCTCTCTCTCTCTCTCCTTAGATTTTGTAAATCAAAAATCCTTTAAAAATAGTTGCAAACTTCCCAAAGATTAGTAGTTTGATATTTGCTATCCATTTTTTAGTAGCAAAATAAGAGGAAAATTACATAACTACTGCGTTTCTTATTTTAAACACACTACTGACTCCTTAATCCCTTACAAAAACGCTAAACAGGTGCAAGCAGATAAAGCTATAACAACTGATTTAACAGTAACGCTCGTCGGCATCTTCCCTTTGTCTTTCCTCAACAACATACCTTCATACAAAGGCCAGTTTATGACAACAAGTATCCCTGTTATCACAAATTGAAAACCCATCGTCTTAAAATCTCCACCGTCTCTAGAAGCAAGTCTCATAACTGCTGCGGCGAAGCAGAAGAGATTGAGCATGCCGAGTGTTCCGAGGAGGAGAAACATTGGAGACTCCACTCCAAACTCCATTACCTCATCCTTGTATCTCTCTGCTGCTTCTTCATCTGCTACTTTCGATGTTATCACAAACGCTGACTCCGAAACCCCAAGTAGCTTCATAATCGTGTCCGTGAAACCGAAAAGAAACGAGCTTGTTCTTCTATATAGCCACACCCTTTGCTCGTTCCACCATCCACGGAACGTCCCTCCGCACCACAGGAACTCAGCTAAGCTGTAGGCTTTAGCTACCACAGTGACGTATCCAAACGGGATAAACCACGAGCTCGAGACCTGGATATATTCAAAGTACCCTATGAGACTCCGAGTTTATACCGAAACAAAAAGCAGAGGAAATATATGATTACCTTTGGAAACAGAGGAATGCCTTTGAAGAGGCAGAGAGAAGTCAAAACAGAGTAAACGAGCACAGGTACTGACGATGGAGCCCAAAGGCAATAGCAACAGTAACCAAGTATCAGCCCTAAACTGATCTTTCCTTTTCCATACCAAACCGGACTATACTCGGAAAGTAGAACCTGAAAGTCTCCCTCTGACCATCTCCTATGCTGCACAAGCATCTGATGCAAATTTGTCGGGGCTACCCCGAGAAAATCTTTCTTTTCCGGGTTCAAGAACGCTGATTTCCATCCCCGACACTGAATCGCTAAACCAGTTATCACATCCTCTACCGGGCAACCGTATTTCACTCCCATCTGCCATGCAAAGGGATAATGAGAAGTGAACGCTTTAACTTGAGTAAAAAGAAACAGTCGGAGTAAGTGATTTAGTATTAATCATTTGCCATACCTCTTTTCCCCATTGAGTGTTTGCCTCATAAGTGCAGCTCGCGAGATCCTTAATCATCTCAGGCTCTATCATTTCTTGAACTTGCTCAGATTTTACTTCTTCTTCTCCATACTTTCTTCCACATATCACATCTCTTCTGTGAAAGCAGCCAGTTCCTATGTATAACGGACCACCATTTCCATCCAAACCAATAAACTCCACCTGTTTTTTTTCACATCCCAAAACATTAAAGTTAAGAAATCCTTAATAATCTATGTAGTTTTAATGTGGTTTCTTGTTAACTTACATCCACTCCTACTCGCATCATGGTTGCATACAAATCATTCCTTGTGACGTTGTCAAAACACTGCGGAAACTGCACGAAAGCAATCTCTTTTCCTTCTTTCTCATCAAGAAGAATGCAGAGCGCATCGCGTGCTGACTTTGAGTTGTTTGCGTACATATCACAGTCCAAGTTTAGTATGATTTTCCCACAAGTTATCTTC
>NC_025701.1:33931846-33979449 GCF_000633955.1 Camelina sativa | reverse complement strand
AAAAAAAAAAAAAAAAAACAAGTCAAATTAAGAGATCAGAATGCCTTATAAAGCAAGCAAAGCAAGAAACCACTACCAATGCGTTCATGGCTCCAGCCTTGAAGTTATGATGATGTTGAGGTCTCTTCTCTCTCGATAAATACACCAACGTTGGTATTTCTATTGTATTCTCTTCTCTTCTTCCGTCTACCAAAATCTGAGATGTAACCAAACCTAACATTCAGATAATTAAAAAAAACAGAACATAACTGAAAAGCCAATACTTACTTGAAGAATGGTTCCATGGTTTCTTCGAGTAGCGTCAGCATCCCACTGCGTAAACCCGTCACCGTACTTCAACCGTGCCTCCTCCGGTACTCGTCCGAGTCTTGAAGCCGTTTCAATCCTCGCCGCCATTTCTCTATACAACTCAGCCACCTCTTCAGCCGTAGAATCAAGACCATTTCCCTTGGAAGACAAGTAAGCCGCCGGAGATGTCGGCTCAACGTTGAACCTCTTGCAGAACGGAACCCAAGTTTTAGCAAACTCAGCCGCCTCCGTGAGAGCATAGAACGTGAGCTCAGAGCCACCGTCATCTGAAAGATACACGGCGAGTTTCTCCGGTGGATAGTCGAGAGCCGCCACAGATAAGACTGTGTTGACCACCATCAACGGCGGCTCAATCACCGGATCCGCCGTGCAAACGAAAACGTCAAGCCTCGGGAGATCGTTTCCATATCTCCGGGAGAGTCTATCGGGGAAGGTGAATCGCCAAACCGGATTCCACCGTGAAGATTGTGTGACGACCCAATACAAACCGAACCAAATCTCCGCAACCAACAGAACCAACCAAATCAATCGATCTATACCGGTCCGGTTACCATCAATGTTTATCGGTACGGTCACTCTGTAGAACCAAATCAAACAGATACACGCGAAAACCGAGACTGAGAAAACCCGGTACGCAATCACTCTTCCGGTTTTCCTCCTGGTCTCAAATAGCGGTTCACTGTCGCCTTCATGAACCGGTTTGCACCGGTTATCATCTTCCGTACCCATGGCTTGTTTTTATCTCTCTGAAGCGACCACCACCAAAGTGTGAATGAAATGAAAAGGTGAGAGGAAGAGAAGTGTCTCTCAGACAAGTGGAAAGGTTTAAGGCTTTATAAAGGAACCAAACTTGTGGCCGCCGTAAGTTTGGACATTGTCGTGTGGATCTCTGGAGACATTAGCTTACGTCACTGGAACTGTCAGCTACAATGTTTCTATTACAGTCAAATAATGGAAGGTAGCGTCAATGATTATCTATCTTTCTTTGAGATTACAATAATCTTATCAACAACCAAAAAGAGTGCTAAAAGCAAAATGGTTGGTTATGACATTTGAAAAGAGTAGCCAAGTTTGCTTTTGATATCTTCTTATCTGTATCTTGAAAGAGTATTGGTTTCACAACTGGGATCAAAGGGTCTGCAACAAATGGTGATATTAAAGGAAGGCACCCCAAGTGTCGGTGGAGTCTATCATTGGTGAAAGAATCAAGAAGCATGCAGATTTGCAATCTGGTTTACGTGAAAGGAACTGTTAAAAGAAGTAAGAAACAAGAGCACGAGGAAGTATATAAATAGAAATGAGTTATATATAAATATATATATATATTAGATCAGAAGATCCATCCCGAAGAAATTGTGTTTCATCTTTTTAAAACAAAAGCTGCATCTAGCTGATGCAAGCAAATTTAGTAATACAAGTAAAGGTGATTCTTATCTTAAATACTGCTCATCAAACCAGAGACAAATTCCGGTCTTTTATGGGAAACTCGTGTTATAAAGGACCGAGAGAAATCAGATCTTGTGGTCATTCCCAAGCTTCTGGAACTCAGTTTCTAAGGTATCAAATATCTTGTTGCCTTCGGAGTCTGGCTCAGGGAACCTTACGTGGACTGAACCATGTCTGATCGGTGCATTTGTACCTTTAACCAGAAGAGCCTGTTGCTTGACATAATCGTAAAGGTCTTGGTGGAAAGAGTTATCCAAAGAGAAACAGTTGTCTGATGTTCCGTTTGAGATATGCCTACCAGATCCAGACCCTTCTCTTCTACAGAAATGTGGGAGAGACTCATAGTCCATTATCTGCATATCAAAAGGTTAAAACTTTCAGTCTTCTTCTTACACAAAGAGTGACACTTCTTCTCTCCTTGGGAAAATGAATTGCTTACCTTCAGCAACTCATCTTTCCCGCAGCCTTTCAGCACTTGAATCTTCTTCTTTGTTCTCTCTTGCAACAGAGGCTTTATGGTTTTCCAACAAGCAGAGAATATGTACGGGACGTTGACAACATAATATGTCTCAGTCTTCTCTGGATAGTTCAAATCATCTATTGTGGTTATTGCAGTCATTAACTGCAGAAGATGAAAAAATAAAAAACAACCAAAGTTATATTAAGTCAGTCAAGTTAATGCAATTAGGACATTGTTAATAATACCTTAATTTGACTTAAAGCTGAAAGCTTTAGTCCAGACATATCCAAAATTTTCAAACAAGTGCAGATTGGTCGTCCCTGTTTCTTTGAAGCAGATGGCTACAGCAAAGAAAAATACACCATCAAGATTCGATAGAAAAAACAACAACAAGCACATGTAGAGCAGGAGTAGGGAGGAAAAAGTTATTTGGTCTTACCAATATCACACGATCACGGTACTCATTCATTTGAATGTGAGACTGTACATAGTAGTGGACCTGAATGAAGAAGGATAAAGAAAGGCTACGGTTAGAGTCTCAACTTCATATCAAGTCTCTTAGTGGAAAATGATAGAGATGCTTACTGAGGCTTTGTCATATGTGCTAAGCCCCACACCAATTGCAATGACAGGGAGACCCTAAAATAAAAGTCAAATGATTTGAGTTGGATCAAACATGTAGTGATGCTTTTAAAATTCAAAAAGTTAAGAAAGAAAGAAAGAAAGGGACACCCAAAATAGTAGTACCTCTTTTGAGTAACCAGATACACCGACAAGCTGTGTGTCTCTGATTGCTCTGTACAGGTCAACAGGAACAATGGGTTTCTGCAAGAAAAAATAATCAAATGATCAAATGAGATCTAAGGTTTCACAGAACTGGATAAACAAAAGCTGCAAACTCACTGTTAGAATCTTGTCGATCTCATTTTGAGTCCTCCATTCTAAACACTCGAGCAACTGTAACACTTGCAGTCATTAGTTTACAACCCCCGACCGAAGCTTAATATAAGAAACACAGTCTAAATTAGGTGAAAAGCAATCAGATTTAAAACCATTTTATGAGCTTTCTGGACATTCCAATCCCTGGCTTTAAGAAAGCGTATCAAAGTCTCTGTTGGATACCCTTGATGAATGTTCTGCAGCATAACACAAGCACACTCATAAATCCACCATATCATATACCAAATGGGGTCTTTTCTCAAGGTAGAGATAACATAAGATCCAAGATTACATATGAAACCCCAACTGAAAACTCTAGATTCAATCAATGATCTAAACTACAACTCCACAGATCCAACAACATTGAATCAAAACGGATCTATCCAATAGCTAATGAATCAAATCTAGATCCAGATCACTCAAAAACCAATCAAATACACAAGACACGAAAAAAAAAAAAAAAGGATTCTTTACTTGGGTTTGGTTGGAACCCTATTTATAGAAAAGTAATCCCCCAAGATATATACACCAAAATCGAAAGTACCAATCTTTGGTTCAAGAAGCAAAAAAAGAGTTGAGAAGTTGAATCTTTTCTTCCAAAGAATCTAAAAGCAAGTAAATTTACTAACCCGATACGGCTCTCTCAGTGAATCATCAACTGTCAATACCAGAGACCAAAAACAATAAAGTAAAATTAGCTCAAAATTAGTCGGCGATCTTCAAACAAAAAGCAAAGCTTTAAAACAAAACAACACACCGTCTTCCATTAAAGCACGTAATTGCTTGATAGCTTCTTCATTAGTGATGCTCATTTCTTTCTCTCTCTCTCTAGATAGAGAGATCTCAGCACAGCTCGGATTTGAAGAAAACAAAAGTTTCAGCGCAAAATCGAAAAAGAGGGTTTTAAATCTCTCTGCTGATCTCACGGATAATAGTGCCTCCGAGGAGAAGTGAGAGAAAGAGATTAAAAAAAAAGGTTCTTTATGGAGCCAAGAGATTAAAAATGAAAACTTTAGAGAGAGAAAGAGAAAGAGAGAGAGAGAGACCAGTTAAGTTCTTCTCTCTTCTTCTTCTTCTTCTTCTTCAAGAATCAAAGAGACCAAAGAGTTATTAGAATAAATACCACCGTATCATCATCATGATATGGTTATTATGATGTTTTCCTTGTAATAAAAATTGAACCATAGAAAAATAATAAAATAATTTTCTTTTTCTTTTTTTTCCATTTTCTGAATTTTTTTTTTTAATTTTTACTTAAAGAAAAGTCAAGTGAGAATCTCAATTTGAATTTACTTTACTAAATTTCTTCGCATTTTCTTAGTAAATAATTATTTAATGACTTTTTGCATACGTAAAACACTTTAGGTAACTCCATAAATGTTTTGTTGATTGATTACTAATTTTAAATAAATTATTAGAGCCTACAGTTAAATGATAAATTGATTGACGCACATGCTCCTAAATTAAGTATGCCATATTAATAAATAAATATGGAATCAAGTTCTTTTCGAATTTTTGATCGTTGATATCCAATACATACGCACTACCAAAAAACTAAAATAAGGACATGTAGTACTCCACACTATAATATACTATAATATGTTTAGATACTTCTTTTGATATGAACCAAAAGAAAATATTTAAAAAATAGTTTGCTTGAGATTGCAACTAAAAAGAGAATAAGATGCATGCTCCATACAATGTTTCGTAAGGTAAAAATAACAAAACTAATTATTTTAACAAATATTATAGTAAATAAACTTCAAAAAGATAATAATAAAGAAACATAAATGTCGATGAGCCATGTGTTAGTTATCCTCTCATTCAATAACAAAACTTAAAGACCCCATTATGTGAGTCATATGACACATGCATGCATCATCATCGTCAATCAACCATCTTCTTCCTGATCTTACCTTTTGTTTTCTCTTTTTATTATATTTTTTTTTTCCTGTCGGTTTTTTTTTTCCTTTTGATCTAACGAATAAATATATAATGATTTTTAATATCCTCAGAACATATTCCCATATTCCGTTTTGAAAATCAATGCTTCCAAAATAGTGAAATTGGACCTAACATGTGGGCATTTAAAAAAAAATTGTTATTAAACCGTTCAAGATATAATTTTCTCCGAATGCTTTTATCATATACATGCATGATCTTTTTATGCCCCTCAAAAAACTGAATTTATATTTTTAAAAAGAGGAAAAACTGTTATTCAAGTGGTTAATTATTATTCAATATTTATAGAAGATATTGTGGAAATGCATGCTAAAAAGTGATCATGATCCATTAGTTACCCTTGACATAAATATAGATAACCTCATGTGAGAAGAAACACCATAATTATTGATCATAGCAGCTCTCTTAGTTTAATCCTTAATCATGCTTAATTGTGAAGCACTAAGAACTCTCATGCACCCTAACAACTCAACAAATCCTAGTCATTTACCCTTTAATTAACCCTAATTATACAAGTCTTTCTTAATCTCATGATGATATTTTTCTTTAACGAAACTACCTCCCCCATTCATTCTTGTGTGTGACGAGAGACATCTTTTAGAGTCTTTCACATTAATCGCCTCCATTTTAGTATAGTACTTGTGTTTCCTACTCATTCTCCTTGGAATTGAAGTCTTAAAAAACATGCATTAGTTAAAGTCTCTTCCACAGTTGGTTGTGGCAGTAAGCCAATAACCACACTGTCTTATTTTGTGTCACGAATGATGTTTAGTAAAATCGAAGATGTCACAAATGTATAGAAAGATCCCGTTTCAAAGCATAAACTAGGATTAATTAAGAGGTTGCTTAAAAAAAAATAAAAAAAATAAATAAGAGGTTGCTACAGTCAACTCTTCATTTTTATTACTTTTACGGTTTTACGGTTATTTTATAATTTATTAAAAACGACGTCGTATGGAGAGTATAGCTGCTGACGGAACAAACAGTTGTGTGTTTCTTCTTCCATTCCATTGTTGTTGTTGGATTGGGTCTTTTGAAGAGAAGAAGTATGGAGGAATCGCGAGATATACTGATGTCAACGCTGATCGAATCTGGGGTTCTGATTCCCGGAGATTTCACTTCCGTCGGCGAATTTTCCCCGGAGGCGTTGGTATCGATCTGTGCTCAGTTGCTCAATCTCATTGACCCATCGGCGTCGCTTTGCCGCGAGCTCCCTGATTCTCTCCCCGATAGGTTTAGGATCTGCACCGACATCGCTCATTCTGTGAAGAATCTAGGCTACATCAGCGAAATGAGCTATTATAAGGTTTATACATATCATCAATTCACTCCATCGTTACCAGAATGCTTCGAGAATCTAAGATTTTGATTGGTTGATAGGATAGGGCGTTTCCTCTTTTGATTAAAGGAATTAACTTTAGGGTTTAAAACCTCTGAAAGAGTCATGCTTTTATAGTGGAATTTGTAGATTAGATGTTGGTGTGATAGTCCTTTTGGTCTTTGTTAGAATCGTCTTGTTCTGGCTTGTGAGGCTTTTCTTATATGTGTGACATCATATGCTGAAACAGATTGTATGTGTTGCTTGCGGCAGTTTCTGCATCCATCTGAAGATGACTCGTATAGGTTGGTTAGGTTTCTGGTTGAGAGGCTTTCGGAGAAGAACGAAGGAGTGAAAAATTCTCCAGCTGGTGATTTAGCTAGCAGGACCAAGATGGAGTATTTTAGGGATATTTCAGAAGACCCGATGGTGAAGGAGGACAACAAGGATGAGACTTTTGATATGCATATACAGAAGGTTGAAGCTGTCCTTAAAGATCTTACAATGACTACTGAAATCTCCCATTCACCAGACTCTCGTGCAAAAGATACATCAACCAATGGTTCCGCCAATGTTGACTTTTTCTCCCTAAAGACAGATGACCCTGTTAATGATGTACCATCAGATCTTTCTTTAAGAGAGTCATCTGGATATGAGGTACTGTCTCTTCTGCTTATTGTGGGCTTATCTCTTCTTCTTTTTGTATATGGGCATGTGTTTGAACAGTTACATAGGAATAGTTATTTTAAATCCGTTTTATGAATGTTGATGGCTTTACCTTTATCATTTTTATGCTTTGTAGACAAATTTTGAGACTGTTGAGTTACAGAATCAACATAATTTACTCTTGGAGGAACTGGAATCTGGATCTTCAGAGTTATTTAGTCTTGACAGCGAGCTGGAGTTATTAAAGATGGCTGCGGAGAGATTATTGGCAGACAAAAAGACGGGTGGGTCATATCTCGAACAGCTTAGTCAACAACTGGTGATCAAAAGGTGTAATATCACGGATATTAAAAAGCAATGGTATGAACACTTTTCTATTATTTTCAAGTTAAAAGCATTCAGTTAACTTGAAATATATATGTACAATCCCTGTATGTGTAAATGGATATAGACATCGGCGGAGCACTATGTATAGCATGATTACTAAGTATATCATGTCTTCCTTCAGGGACGATGTAAGGTTGACTTTGGAAACTAAAAAGCTACGTCTCTTGGACCAACTTCATGTTGAGGAACCAGAGGCTAAAGAGAAATTCTATAAGTTGAGAAAGATTGAACTGGATTTACAATCTCTCTCATCAGAAATTCAAAAGAGGTAACCAGAAAACTCTTACTACATGGCTCTTCACTGTTTGTGATTTTGGCAATTAGATATATATGTTTCTTAAGTTCTTTCCTTGGTGTATAACTAATTGTACCTGTGACCTCGATCAGGTTATTATTATTCCCTAGACTCTCGTATCATTTTAATGTGTTGATCTTTTCCGGACAGGGAAGATGAACGGTGTAACCTATACAATGAACTTGAGAGGCAGCCAAAAGCAGCGCCTCGGAAATCTTATATCCATGGGATTAAAGAAATCACTAAAAACAGCCGTAAACTGGATACTGATATTCAGAGGATTTCAGGGGAGATCAGAGAGCTACAATTAGAGAGTAACTCAATCCGTGAACGCCTGCACCGATCATATGCTGTTGTGGATGAAATGGTTACAAGGTATGAGCTTTTGGTCTGACATATTTGAATCGTCTGGTCAGATATACACCAAAAGAAAAGTTACCATGTCGCTCAGCTTAAGAGAACATGTATATACCCTTTTATAATGTGATGATGAGGAAAGTTTTTCTTTTTCCTCAGGGAAGTGAGAAAAGATCTAGCGGTACGACAAGTCTACAAGCTACTGACGAGTATTCACAGTATTTTTGAGCAAATCTCCGAGAAAATTCTCCTGACCGATCGGTTTAGAAGAGAAACAGCCGATTATGAAAAGAAGTTGGTGTCCATCACAGCTCGAGGCATGAGTTTAGAGAAACTACAAGCCGATCTGGATGCCATCAGGAAAGAAAACGATAGCTTAAAGAAATAATCATGTGGCCAAGGAAGGTGGATTAAATTATACATTTTTTTTGTAGAGTTTTGACTTTTGAGGTCATCAGAGAGAATCATCCTTTGATGTGCTTTAAAATTTTGAGGAAGTGTTTATATACAGGAATGTGTTATCTTTTCAGGTATATGAAAATATTTCTGATTTGATCTCGACTACTAAAGAGAGCCTAAAGCTGATTCGGTTAAGTCACATCGGGTATATGTTTGTAAAAGTTCGGGAATTTAGACAAACCAGGCATGCATATAGAGAGGCTGCATGTTTCAAAAAATTATTCCATAGGGATCATCCAATACATTCTTTTATGTATTTTTCTGTATGGTTTCACAACAAAAAATGTGGCAAAAGGTTTGCTACTATGATGCACATCTTCTTCCTTCTTGTAATTGTCAACCTAAATTTCTCTGGGGATGATGGTTCCTAAGTATTTACACCCAAAAATCCAGACTTTAACATCTCTATTACGCGTTTGATGTGTAACTCTATACCCCCTTGAGCTAATATTTGTTGACCCAATTCGTTGGGGCAGCTTGATGTTGCTGATAAGCGATGTGCGGGTGTCCTACGGGTTCAGCCATAGCCGTTGTGGTGTGTGGCCCTGGCGGAAAAGTCTGATATGTAGTTGAAGCAGCGGTCATGGGCAGTGTTGGTTGGTGTATTCCCATGAGGCCACCATGACCACCCTGCATAACTGGAAAACCGAGTGGCGGACCTTGGAATGCTAAGTTGTACATTGGATTCAGCTGCAGGTTGCCAAATCCCTGTCCAACCCATGCAGCTGCACTTTCAGTCTGCAACAACAATATCATGTACACCACTGTTAAAATATATATAGTCTACATATATATCATTGCAAGGATACAACAATAAAAAAAACTGACCAGGCGTGATGCATTTTCTTCACTATGGATAGAATTTAAGGCGGTTGCAGATGAGATGTGAGTAGCAACAGTGGAAGAAGCTTGTAGGGATGGATTTGTGGGGGAAGTGTTTTCGGTGTTGCCTACATGAGAAGGTGCTGTGAGAGCAGCTCCTGGTGGAAAATAAGACTGCTGAGGGATCCCGTTTGGGTTCACAAACTGGTGCATGTACGGCGGTGGTATATAAAACTGTGAGTAATAGGGACTGTAAGGGAAGAAATTGGGAGGGTATTGCTGCCTATAAAGATTTGCCTGTTGAGAGGCTGCTGCTGCTATGGAGACCTGATCTGGAGGATATGATACTAATGAGATAGCTGGAACTCCAGGCTGCAATTTGGAAAAAAAGTAACAGTTATCAAAAAATTATAAACCAAATGAAGGAATCGTTTGACTGCATATAATGTGACAAGATATTCCACGTACCTGAGTCTCTGCTGCTTCTGTGTTTACAGGTTGGCCTAATGCTGATATAGAGGGGACAAGACCCAACATACTGAGTGGAGGTTCTTGACCATAAGCAATTTGATGAGTTTCTGTGTTTGATAGAGCTTCCTCCTTCAGTACTTCAGGTGCCAAATTTGAAATTCCATGATCCTTATCTTCAGAAAAAGTTGATGCTTCTTCTCTGCAGAGGAAGGTATGGTAATGAGATCGAAACACGAAATTTGAGATTTAAAAGGATAAGCCAACAAAAAACAAATTACACCTCGACTACTATATTACAAGGAAAGACCTTCCCATTTCCAAAATTGAACTTGAAACTGCTTATCTGAGTAGTCTCACTTAACTGAAACCCAGAGCAGTGTGTTTGAATAGATATTGCAGTAGATCAATAACTAAAGAAGACAATATGTAAAGTGAAAGTACTTTAGTCACCAACCTGGCAGAAGCAACCCCAGGAATAGCATCAGTAGTAGGAGAAGGTTCTCTCCCATCATCTCCGCCACTGGCACCATTGTTAGAAGATGCCTCGTTCATGAAATTGGAATCAAAACTGCCAAATGTCAGACCATTTTGCAGTAGTTTGGCATCCTGAAGGTGGAAAGGAAATGTAACGTGTGATTGTTCGCTAACATCTGACTTGAGAAGCGATTGAGTTTTGACTTTATTGGATGCAGTCTCAATTTCTGTGACTGATACAAAAAGAAACCAGAAGCTGAATCAAATACCATGTCGTAGTTTCTGCACCAATTACTGACTTAACTAGACAACATAATTATAAACTGAAAACTACTTCAAATGAAGAATTTGAAGCAAACTAAAGATTGATAAGCCAATATACAGTACCTTGATCTGACTGGCTACTGCAACGGGGAGCAGTAATCAAAGAAGGATCATCTTGAACTTTATGATTGACCTCACTCGGAAGACTAGTAGGACCAGAATCCCTGCAGAAAGTATACTATGATACTTAGCAACTTAATAGGAAGGAAAAAAAACGAAAAGCAGCCATATTGGTAGAGACAAAGAAGGATGATATGTAAAATAAACATACTCTACATCATTAGGCAAAGCAGTTCTAGAACCTCCTGTTGCATGATTAGCTCCATTTTCCCTTTTAAAAGATGCACTACTTCTTCCATTACCTGTATAGAAAATGTCAACAAAGAGCTTAAAAAAAGGGAAGAGCATGGCTCTAAGATTTCAATAAAAGAAAACAAAATACCTTGATAAGCTTTATTTGAAGCAAAGTTCCTCCGACCACCTCTGCTACTTGTTTGGATAATTGGCACTATATTCTGCAGGCAGACAGAGAGTGATCATATGAAATAAAGGAAAGCTATCATAAGAGCACAGTAGTATAAGGATTGATATGTTGAATCTTAAAGACAAATAATAACTGAAAGAAAGAAAGAAAGAAGACTTGCCTCCTTCCTTTTCTCCTTTTTACTTCTCACTTCATGAAATGTATCTGCAATATTTCAACACTGTATATAAGGACATGGCTCATAATAAAGAACAAAGTAAAATACATCAGCTATATTCACACGAGAAATACAATTTCGAAAGAAGCTGGCATTGTTGTTAATCTATACAACCCAAAATCTCATTGACATCTAGACACAAAAGAACAAACAAATAGTCCAACCTACAACCAACTAGAATCTTTCAAGGGTACGACGGAATCAACCAAAATAAATAAATAAATAAATGACAAAGATCTCTCTGTCAATAATTCCAAACGACTTTTAAGCAAGCAAGCAAGCAAGCATAATCCAAACCGAGATTTCGATAATTGTAATATAGTTCAATGCATACCGAACCAAAAAAGCAAATCCACATGATCTAATCTTCCAAAACAGATACAAACCCTATCTCGTACGGTACGGTACGGTACAGAGCAAATCGAAGAAAAGGCAAAATTAAGGAAATACTAAATCATCAAAACCCTAAGTGGAGGAGAAGACAGAGAGATGATTAGTAAGTAAGAAAGTAACAAGGAGGGGAGAACCTAAAAAGAGGAGTTTCTGAGCGGTCTCATGAGGATCATTGAAGGAATCCTTATAGACAGCGAAGATATCCTCGTCGGAGTGTTGTTTGCCCGTAATCTCTCTGATACTCTCAAGTGTTTTGCGAAGATGGCGAGGAATCGAAACCCTAGAGGAGCCGCCATCGGAGGTGCTCATGGTTTGGTTGTTTTGTAATTTGTAAGTAGAGAAAAGAAAGAGAGAAGCGGGAGGAGAGAGAAAGTTAGAAGCAAATTGAAATTGGAAGCGAATGTTAATAGATTCGGTTTGGTTTGGTTCGGTTTGGTTTTTAATGTTAATAGAGTTTACACTTGGTTTTTATCATATTCACTGGGGGTTGACTTCAATACGCACACTTGGATGATGGACCCAAAATCTGTGTATGCATTACTTGGAAATTTCAACTGAGTTGGAAATTTGTTTGTTGGTATACGTATATATGTGTGATAATATGAAATCCGTATAACATATTTGAAAACCAAAAATAATTTATCAAAATTTTCAGAGCAAGGCAAAAAAGCTCTCACTCACTCTCACTCATCATCCGTCCCAAAGTAGCGGTCTCCAAACTCCCCCATACCGGGAACAACTCTGAATTCAACGTTTAAACCGATGTCTATCTCAGAAGTCACAATCTTTATCCTTGGGAACTTTTTGCACACCACATTTACTCCTTGAGGTGCCTGAACCCACACACAACAATCCCCATACCATTTTTATTTTTTTTCAACAGTTTAAGCTATGTAGAGAGAGAAGAAGCCTAAACGTTTTTTGCTTTTCAAACTTACAGATATGAGATTGAGAAATATGATGTTGGACTCAGGCACGCCTTTGCTTATGAGCAGTCTTATCGCTTGCACCGCCGAGTTTCCTGTACACAAACATGCTCTAGTTATCTTCCTATTATATCTTGTCTTTTGTGCTCACCACCAGTAGTAGTACAGAGTTCACAGAACACAGACCTGTCCCCAGGATTGGGTCTAGCAAAAGCACATGCCTTTCCGAAATGTCTGAGGGTAGCTTCTCGTAGATAAGCTGGTAGGTGCCACAAAAGTAGTTAGGACCAAGTGATTAACAGAGGATGAACATAAAACAAGTTACAAACCTGTTGCCCGTTGTCCCCTTCTCTATGAATCAGAATCTTTCCAATTTTGATTCCTTTGCAGCATGCTCTTAGAGCGTTCTCCATACTCTCACCGCTGTGTTCAAAGACAGAATCATTATATATATGGTCTTCTTGACCACAACAACAACCCGGTGTCAAGTGTTTGAGTTGGTCTTTTTTACCTTCTGATAACTGAGACACCACACAGCCTCTTACAGAAGTCCACACCCGAATACACAGATCCTACATTTAACAAACATCATGAGTTTCTTATCTCACTCTGGTTGGAGATTTCTGCTGCAAGACTGCAGTAAAATATAATATTCGTCATTAGCTAACCTGTGGGAGTGACCACTTGCTTTTCTGTGAAGGGAAGGTGCCCGAGGCCGTGCTCAACCACCTGGCGAGAGGACATTAATAAAGCAAACATATCGAAATAATACGCAACAGAAAACTAATTTAGCACCCACCAAACGAATCAATCGATCGGAGTAGAAGATGAAGTCATGCTTTGTTGTTTTAGAGTCTCGGATTAGAGTGTGCATCCCACGTATCTGTAACCAACCGGCTAAAGTATCAGTCTTTCTGATCATTAAGCCAGAAATTATTACTGTTGGTTGATTAGACGAGAGAAAGGAGAATAAGTGAAACCTGAAAAGTTGATTGAATAACATAAAGATTTGGATAGATTTTACAGAGATCATGTTGACCGAGCTTCGTGTGGATGTGTTGCACAATCAAATCAATAGCAACATGGTTATCACCTCCTCGGGGAATTATTATATCTGCGTATTTCTTTGTTGGTAGAATGAAATCCTCAAATGCTGGCTTCACAAACTTCGAGTACTGCATTATAAAGTTTCCACAATCAAAACATAAATGATGTGATAGTAACGAAGTTCTTTGCATAGAGCGACACAAACCTGGTCAAGAACAGTGGCAATGTCTCTGCCCTTCTCAACAGTATCACGTTTAATCCTTCTCGCTAAACGCACATCAGCATCTGCATAAATAACACCATGATGTAGAATAAGAAACCAAATTTATCACCATCATGTGTGTAATGCACAAGTGCAGCGTCTCATAATTGCTATGGATTTGGCTAGATAAGTGTAGCGGGTTCGGTAAGAGAAAGACCTGCATCTACAAATATCTTCATGTTCATCAAATCTCGCACCCGAGGGTCATGGAAAATGAGTATCCCTTCCAGAATTATAACATCAGAAGGGTTTACCTGCAAATGATGAACAAGTTTATGTGTCTGAAAAAGAGAGCTAATCACTTCATCATGAGTTTGATCTTCAGAAATAAGAAGCAAACTTCAAAATGTCAGAACTCAGAACCAGCACACATATATACCAAGTGACTATGTGACAAGAAGGAAAAGATTCTAAGAAGCTCCTTACCCTTCTAGGTGGAAAAACATTGTTCTTGTAACTTTTAAAGTCATAGTTGGGAATATCTACTGCTTGTCCTTTTCTTAACTTCTCCATAGAAGACAATAATTGCTCGGTATCGAAAGCGTCTACAAGATAAGGAGCAAAATTCATATGTACAAGCAAGCATATTATAAATTCAGATATATAAAATGCTAAGCGACAAATAACAGCAGTCTGCATTAGATCAAGAGACCCATTAAATTAGTTTTTGGCTATACAGAGACTTACTAACCAGGATGGTCAAAATTATAATCATANTATAGACAGCGAAGATATCCTCGTCGGAGTGTTGTTTGCCCGTAATCTCTCTGATACTCTCAAGTGTTTTGCGAAGATGGCGAGGAATCGAAACCCTAGAGGAGCCGCCATCGGAGGTGCTCATGGTTTGGTTGTTTTGTAATTTGTAAGTAGAGAAAAGAAAGAGAGAAGCGGGAGGAGAGAGAAAGTTAGAAGCAAATTGAAATTGGAAGCGAATGTTAATAGATTCGGTTTGGTTTGGTTCGGTTTGGTTTTTAATGTTAATAGAGTTTACACTTGGTTTTTATCATATTCACTGGGGGTTGACTTCAATACGCACACTTGGATGATGGACCCAAAATCTGTGTATGCATTACTTGGAAATTTCAACTGAGTTGGAAATTTGTTTGTTGGTATACGTATATATGTGTGATAATATGAAATCCGTATAACATATTTGAAAACCAAAAATAATTTATCAAAATTTTCAGAGCAAGGCAAAAAAGCTCTCACTCACTCTCACTCATCATCCGTCCCAAAGTAGCGGTCTCCAAACTCCCCCATACCGGGAACAACTCTGAATTCAACGTTTAAACCGATGTCTATCTCAGAAGTCACAATCTTTATCCTTGGGAACTTTTTGCACACCACATTTACTCCTTGAGGTGCCTGAACCCACACACAACAATCCCCATACCATTTTTATTTTTTTTCAACAGTTTAAGCTATGTAGAGAGAGAAGAAGCCTAAACGTTTTTTGCTTTTCAAACTTACAGATATGAGATTGAGAAATATGATGTTGGACTCAGGCACGCCTTTGCTTATGAGCAGTCTTATCGCTTGCACCGCCGAGTTTCCTGTACACAAACATGCTCTAGTTATCTTCCTATTATATCTTGTCTTTTGTGCTCACCACCAGTAGTAGTACAGAGTTCACAGAACACAGACCTGTCCCCAGGATTGGGTCTAGCAAAAGCACATGCCTTTCCGAAATGTCTGAGGGTAGCTTCTCGTAGATAAGCTGGTAGGTGCCACAAAAGTAGTTAGGACCAAGTGATTAACAGAGGATGAACATAAAACAAGTTACAAACCTGTTGCCCGTTGTCCCCTTCTCTATGAATCAGAATCTTTCCAATTTTGATTCCTTTGCAGCATGCTCTTAGAGCGTTCTCCATACTCTCACCGCTGTGTTCAAAGACAGAATCATTATATATATGGTCTTCTTGACCACAACAACAACCCGGTGTCAAGTGTTTGAGTTGGTCTTTTTTACCTTCTGATAACTGAGACACCACACAGCCTCTTACAGAAGTCCACACCCGAATACACAGATCCTACATTTAACAAACATCATGAGTTTCTTATCTCACTCTGGTTGGAGATTTCTGCTGCAAGACTGCAGTAAAATATAATATTCGTCATTAGCTAACCTGTGGGAGTGACCACTTGCTTTTCTGTGAAGGGAAGGTGCCCGAGGCCGTGCTCAACCACCTGGCGAGAGGACATTAATAAAGCAAACATATCGAAATAATACGCAACAGAAAACTAATTTAGCACCCACCAAACGAATCAATCGATCGGAGTAGAAGATGAAGTCATGCTTTGTTGTTTTAGAGTCTCGGATTAGAGTGTGCATCCCACGTATCTGTAACCAACCGGCTAAAGTATCAGTCTTTCTGATCATTAAGCCAGAAATTATTACTGTTGGTTGATTAGACGAGAGAAAGGAGAATAAGTGAAACCTGAAAAGTTGATTGAATAACATAAAGATTTGGATAGATTTTACAGAGATCATGTTGACCGAGCTTTGTGTGGATGTGTTGCACAATCAAATCAATAGCAACATGGTTATCACCTCCTCGGGGAATTATTATATCTGCGTATTTCTTCGTTGGTAGAATAAAATCCTCAAATGCTGGCTTCACAAACTTCGAGTACTGCATTATAAAGTTTCCACAATCAAAACATAAATGAAGAGTCAGCGCAAAACATAAATTATGAGATATTAACGAAATTCTTTGCATAGAGCGACACAAACCTGGTCAAGAATAGTGGCAATATCTCTGCCCTTCTCAACAGTATCGCGTTTAATCCTTCTAGCTAAACGCACATCAGCATCTGCATAAACAACGACGTGATGTAGAATAAGGACCAAATTAATTACCATCATGTTTATATATACACACTAATACAATTAAGAGGCCGTATAATGGGCCAGGCCCATTAAATTGTTCAAAGCAGCGCCATCAAACAAATCGTATTAAACCCAACCCCCGAAACCCTAATTTCGGCTCATTGTGTATTTATCTCGCTCAGTAGAGTTGTTAGGGTTTTAGTTTCTTCTCCTCCAAAAATGGCGATGTATTTGCAGTACGAATCTTCTTCAGGCTATGCCATCTTCGAGGTGCACGGACTAGATGAGATCGGACAGAACACTGAGGCCGTTCGGACCTCCGTCTCTGACCTCAGTCGTTTTGGCCGTGTAGTTCAGCTCACAGCGTTTCACCCCTTCGAGTCTGCTCGTGATGCTCTCAACCAAACCAACGCCATCACCGAAAGTGACTCTTCTTTACCCATTTTTTCCTTGTTTTGTATTTGCATGTGTTGTGTTGTGTTGTGTTGAGTTTATCTTGTTATATACACTGCTTGTTCTTCGATTTAGAGCTAGAACAGAGACTATCGCTTAGGTGTTTGGTTCAGCTTAAAAAGTTAAACCCTTAGATTTAAAACCTCATAGTTCAAAACCCCTGTATATATATATTGTTGAAAGCGCTTCAATTGATTCTTGTTTTATATATCTGTTTGCGTCCTGATTTTGTTTCATTGTTTTGATTATATCCTTGATCTCTGGAATTGGATTTATATGATGTTGGTAGGTGTTATGACTGACGAGCTTAGAAGTTTCCTGGAGTTGAATCTTCCTAAAGTCAAGGAGGGAAAGAAACCCAAGTTTAGCTTAGGATTGGCTGAGCCTAAACTCGGTTCACATATTTTTGAAGCAACTAAAATCCCATGCCAGAGCAATGAGTTCGTACTTGAGCTTCTTAGAGGTGTACGCCAGCATTTTGATAGGTTCATCAAGNCCTGCCAAAAAAAAAAAAAAAAGAAAGATCAACCACTTGTAATCACTTATCACTGATAAGTTATCAGAACCAAAAAAAAAAACAGAAATCGAAATAGATCACATTCAAGCACCTGATTTACAACAACAGCTCTCTGATCATGCAGTTGCTGCATAATCATATCGCAAACAGTTGTTTTACCGGATGCTGCTCCTCCAGCAACTCCTGAAAAGACAACAAACATCCTATTAACATTGTCTGATTCTAACCATCTTCAAACCAGTTAAGATTAGATAAAAATCTGCCAGCATCTNTTTGTTTGTTGGTATACGTATATATGTGTGATAATATGAAATCCGTATAACATATTTGAAAACCAAAAATAATTTATCAAAATTTTCAGAGCAAGGCAAAAAAGCTCTCACTCACTCTCACTCATCATCCGTCCCAAAGTAGCGGTCTCCAAACTCCCCCATACCGGGAACAACTCTGAATTCAACGTTTAAACCGATGTCTATCTCAGAAGTCACAATCTTTATCCTTGGGAACTTTTTGCACACCACATTTACTCCTTGAGGTGCCTGAACCCACACACAACAATCCCCATACCATTTTTATTTTTTTTCAACAGTTTAAGCTATGTAGAGAGAGAAGAAGCCTAAACGTTTTTTGCTTTTCAAACTTACAGATATGAGATTGAGAAATATGATGTTGGACTCAGGCACGCCTTTGCTTATGAGCAGTCTTATCGCTTGCACCGCCGAGTTTCCTGTACACAAACATGCTCTAGTTATCTTCCTATTATATCTTGTCTTTTGTGCTCACCACCAGTAGTAGTACAGAGTTCACAGAACACAGACCTGTCCCCAGGATTGGGTCTAGCAAAAGCACATGCCTTTCCGAAATGTCTGAGGGTAGCTTCTCGTAGATAAGCTGGTAGGTGCCACAAAAGTAGTTAGGACCAAGTGATTAACAGAGGATGAACATAAAACAAGTTACAAACCTGTTGCCCGTTGTCCCCTTCTCTATGAATCAGAATCTTTCCAATTTTGATTCCTTTGCAGCATGCTCTTAGAGCGTTCTCCATACTCTCACCGCTGTGTTCAAAGACAGAATCATTATATATATGGTCTTCTTGACCACAACAACAACCCGGTGTCAAGTGTTTGAGTTGGTCTTTTTTACCTTCTGATAACTGAGACACCACACAGCCTCTTACAGAAGTCCACACCCGAATACACAGATCCTACATTTAACAAACATCATGAGTTTCTTATCTCACTCTGGTTGGAGATTTCTGCTGCAAGACTGCAGTAAAATATAATATTCGTCATTAGCTAACCTGTGGGAGTGACCACTTGCTTTTCTGTGAAGGGAAGGTGCCCGAGGCCGTGCTCAACCACCTGGCGAGAGGACATTAATAAAGCAAACATATCGAAATAATACGCAACAGAAAACTAATTTAGCACCCACCAAACGAATCAATCGATCGGAGTAGAAGATGAAGTCATGCTTTGTTGTTTTAGAGTCTCGGATTAGAGTGTGCATCCCACGTATCTGTAACCAACCGGCTAAAGTATCAGTCTTTCTGATCATTAAGCCAGAAATTATTACTGTTGGTTGATTAGACGAGAGAAAGGAGAATAAGTGAAACCTGAAAAGTTGATTGAATAACATAAAGATTTGGATAGATTTTACAGAGATCATGTTGACCGAGCTTTGTGTGGATGTGTTGCACAATCAAATCAATAGCAACATGGTTATCACCTCCTCGGGGAATTATTATATCTGCGTATTTCTTCGTTGGTAGAATAAAATCCTCAAATGCTGGCTTCACAAACTTCGAGTACTGCATTATAAAGTTTCCACAATCAAAACATAAATGAAGAGTCAGCGCAAAACATAAATTATGAGATATTAACGAAATTCTTTGCATAGAGCGACACAAACCTGGTCAAGAATAGTGGCAATATCTCTGCCCTTCTCAACAGTATCGCGTTTAATCCTTCTAGCTAAACGCACATCAGCATCTGCATAAACAACGACGTGATGTAGAATAAGGACCAAATTAATTACCATCATGTTTATATATACACACTAATACAATTAAGAGGCCGTATAATGGGCCAGGCCCATTAAATTGTTCAAAGCAGCGCCATCAAACAAATCGTATTAAACCCAACCCCCGAAACCCTAATTTCGGCTCATTGTGTATTTATCTCGCTCAGTAGAGTTGTTAGGGTTTTAGTTTCTTCTCCTCCAAAAATGGCGATGTATTTGCAGTACGAATCTTCTTCAGGCTATGCCATCTTCGAGGTGCACGGACTAGATGAGATCGGACAGAACACTGAGGCCGTTCGGACCTCCGTCTCTGACCTCAGTCGTTTTGGCCGTGTAGTTCAGCTCACAGCGTTTCACCCCTTCGAGTCTGCTCGTGATGCTCTCAACCAAACCAACGCCATCACCGAAAGTGACTCTTCTTTACCCATTTTTTCCTTGTTTTGTATTTGCATGTGTTGTGTTGTGTTGTGTTGAGTTTATCTTGTTATATACACTGCTTGTTCTTCGATTTAGAGCTAGAACAGAGACTATCGCTTAGGTGTTTGGTTCAGCTTAAAAAGTTAAACCCTTAGATTTAAAACCTCATAGTTCAAAACCCCTGTATATATATATTGTTGAAAGCGCTTCAATTGATTCTTGTTTTATATATCTGTTTGCGTCCTGATTTTGTTTCATTGTTTTGATTATATCCTTGATCTCTGGAATTGGATTTATATGATGTTGGTAGGTGTTATGACTGACGAGCTTAGAAGTTTCCTGGAGTTGAATCTTCCTAAAGTCAAGGAGGGAAAGAAACCCAAGTTTAGCTTAGGATTGGCTGAGCCTAAACTCGGTTCACATATTTTTGAAGCAACTAAAATCCCATGCCAGAGCAATGAGTTCGTACTTGAGCTTCTTAGAGGTGTACGCCAGCATTTTGATAGGTTCATCAAGGACCTAAAGGTGTGCCATCCTTCTTTGTATTTAAAGGCCTTCTCTTGTCTTTTTGCTCGTTACCTATGGTTTGTGTTCTCATGAACATTTTNAAAAAAAAAAACAGAAATCGAAATAGATCACATTCAAGCACCTGATTTACAACAACAGCTCTCTGATCATGCAGTTGCTGCATAATCATATCGCAAACAGTTGTTTTACCGGATGCTGCTCCTCCAGCAACTCCTGAAAAGACAACAAACATCCTATTAACATTGTCTGATTCTAACCATCTTCAAACCAGTTAAGATTAGATAAAAATCTGCCAGCATCTCTCACCGATCACAAAAGGTTGGCCATGTTCCTCTTCCTCAGCCAATTGATCTGATATAATCGAAACTAAACCATCCATTTGATGAAAGCCTGAGAAATGAACCTTGGAAGATGTCTCTATAATATCAACAGCTGAATTTGAAGCCATTCCTACAACACAACACAACACAATAAAAATGCATTCTAAGATCACATGAAAAATGCCAATATATCAACTTTCTTTCTTTTATAATGCTTCCAGTAAAAAAAGGTATCCTGAAAAGAATCAAACTTTATAAGACATATAAGTAGATTCCACAAGTACCAATGCCGTGATACCCATGACCTCAAATCACGTTTAACGCACAAAACAAACTACCAATCATAAATGACCGACCACATAATAGATAGTGTAACGCCAATCCAAAATATGAAAAAAAGGAAAACAGAGATCAGCCGAGAGAAGAAAGCCAGATTATTATATTAGATCAATACATGCAAAGAGAATGAGAAAGAAACGTTACATCATCATCAAAGAAAATCAATAAAAATCGAATCTTGATTAAGAAAACTCACGAAATGAAAGAAAAGGGATTCAATAAAAAAAAGCGTCTCGAGATCACCGATTAGCTAACAAAAAGCTCCCCAGTTCCAACAGATAAAAAAGAGAATCTAAAAACATACTAACATATACTATATAAGAGAGAGGGGGAGACACGAGCATTGCCTGTGTTAACTCGATGCACAGACCAAACTGAGTTACATATATAATAATAATACGTTAGTATATATTATATGTTTGCGGTGAGAAAGAGAGAGCATAATGGAGAATGGGAGGATGGATGGATGCAGCGGCGGCTGGAGACGGGTTTTTTCACGAAAACCGGAAAGTGGGTTTTTTGGGTTTTGACGAAACTACCCTTCCCACAGACAACGTTATATACAGTACAGTACTTGGTGTTTGGTGGTGGCAGTTGTCGTAAATTTGAGTGTGTTCCGGGTGCTTTAAAAAGGGTAGAGGGAGGGATCGAGGATCCACGTCAGATCCTATTAGGAATGGTGGGACCTAGTTCCGAGAGCTGCAGCTAAACAACGCAGTGATGGTCGAATCAACTGCTTTACTCATCTTCGATTTTTTTATTATTATTTATTCTTTATTTTCGTTTACATCAAAAACAAAATATCTATTTACTACTACTACTATTTTATATTTATATTTTTTTGTCACCAAAATAGGAACTATTTCTGATTACGACGTCTAAATTTTTTTTCTCATTTCTATCCATATTATTTAACTTCTTCATATGTACGTTTCTTTCAAATGTGTTATTACCTTTTCCCTAAACATATCATTTTTTACTGATTTAATACTTTATATGAGTTATTCAATTGCCATCTCTGGAACTTGAAGGTTAAGTTTTTCTTGTTATGTGTCATTTATGTCTATACAATCCAAAAGAGTGTATTAACACAAACCATAGCCCAAATCAAAGATGTTGTCTTTTCTTCAAACCATACCATCAAATTGCATTAGCCTTTTTAAAACTAATTAAATAGTATCATTTAACCATAAATATACTGTACACACATTTCTCAATTAGTATACTTTTCATTTTATTTCTCACAAAAACGTGAAGTAAGGGGGATGTTTCGAAACAAATTTTAGAGTTTGGATCCTTTTTGTGAAGTTCTCATAAATGTGGACGGGGCTGGTGTTATTATATTTACAAGTTATTGGACGTTACTGCAAATAACGCCTTTTAATTGGTAGATTCGTGAAGATGACTAAAGCCAAATAAACGACGGCGTTTCATATTGTTTTCGAGTTTTCGACAATGTTTTCATCTTCGATTAGGTTAATCGTATCTGGATTCCACCGGACTCAAACCCTAAAATCGCCGTTAAATCCTCCGAGCGTCTTCGTCTCCGTACCTAAATTCTTCAATTCAGAGTCGAATTCGACGGGACCTAGGTCAAGATCCGTCGCGATGAGCAGCAGCGTTGAGAAAACCGGGTCGGGTTCGGGAGCAATCGAGAGTCGAGCGAGCAGGATGAGAGAGAAGCTTCAGAAAGAGCTCGAACCTGTTGAGTTAGTGATCGAAGATGTCTCGTATCAGCACGCCGGTCACGCCGGGATGAAAGGCAGAACCGACGGAGAGACGCATTTCAACGTGAAGATCGTTTCGAAAGGGTTCCAAGGTATGAATCTGGTGAAGAGGCATAGGTTGGTCTACGATTTGCTCCGGGAAGAGCTGGATTCTGGATTACACGCTCTTTCTATCGTCTCTAAGACCCCGTCTGAGTCTCCTCCTCCTTAAATTGATTGATGCTTATAGAATTTGTTGTTACAACCAACTCTATTCAAAGATTGGATTTTTTTTCTCATCAAAGGCTCTGTTTTAGATTTGATGGTGTGTGTTGTTGTTTCTGGATTTGAGTTTGCTTTTGGATGGGGTAGGTGTTTCAACTTCAAACAAAGACACTTGCTTTTAAGTTCGATTCGAGTTCTGTGTGTTTTCTAGAAAACAAAACTATATGGTTCCTAAGCTTCATGAAATATGATCTAGCATTCCATTTGCTGCAATGAGCTGAAGGAAGCGAAGAGTTTGTTGTTGATGACGAATCAGCCTAGTTTTGGTTGTTCGATTGGGCAGTTTCCCGCAATTTCTCTTTATTCATTGTTAGGGCAGTGAGTACAAGAGGGGTTGGAAATGGAATAATGGACAGTGAAGCAATTGCTTACTCAACGAGTTTTGATTAAGAATGAAGCTGTTTGTGCCATGTATTTGTTAGCTTGGAGGTAAATAAGTTCTTGTTTTTTCTATGTTTCAGTCTCGTTCTTCTTCTAAGTGTCCATTCAAATTCAGCGATTGTCATATACTGCGTTTGCGTTTTCTAATCGCTAACGCCATGTCACCTTTATTAGCAACAAAAACATATTTTATTTTGGCTGCAAATCAGTGATCACCTTTTTGATTTGTGGGTAAAGCGAATCGTCATTTTCCATTTATAAGGAAACTAAATCGTCCCTCTTCTTTAAGTTTTTTATACATCAACAGAGCGGAAATAGGTACGTTAATATATGTCTTGAACTCTGAAGATAAAACATAACTTCCCAAAACATGAGAGAGCTTTTGGAGCTTAAAGGAGATAGAGACGATGCTGAAGAAAAGTGGGTCGAACACTATTCATCCAAGCATCAGATACTTCTCCTTGGCGAAGGAGATTTCTCATTCTCTTGTAGCTTAGCCACTCGCTTCGGCTCTGCTTCCAATATCTACGCTTCCTCTCTCGATTCATATGGTAACCACTTACTTACTTTCCTTACATTGTCACTGTTTTATTGAGCTTAATTCCGGTGAATGGTTTGATTTCCAACATTTGCATTGTTCCTCTCTGTTCAAGTTCATAGCTTTATAAACCAGTTAAAAAGGTTGTAGCTTTTAGATTTGATATCCTTTGTTGTTTCATGTGTTTTTGTGGGTAACTGAAGCAGACACTGTGGTTAGAAAGTACAAGAAGGCAAGATCAAACCTTGAAACTTTGAAGAGACTTGGAGCTTTCCTTTTACATGGAGTTGATGCAACCAAACTGCAACTCCATCCTGATCTTCATTTCCGAAGATTTGATTGTGTCATCTTCAACTTCCCGCACACCGGTTTCCACAGAAGAGAGTCTGATCCCTGTCAAATACGGTAAGATTTTGGTGTTTCAGATACTTTCTTCTTGCAGTTGAAGGTGTAGACAACTTTTGAGGAATTTGTGTAAAGAATTTGTAGATGTTCTTTGTCTGTATGTTTGTCTGTAGGAAGCATAGAGAACTGGTGTTTGGATTTTTCCATGGTGCAAGCCGTTTGCTAAGAGCTAATGGAGAAGTTCATGTCTCGCACAAGAACAAAGCACCTTTCTGTAACTGGAATCTTGAGGAACTCGCTAGCAGATGCTTTCTTGTGTTGATTCAGTGTGTGGCGTTCCATAAGAGCAACTACCCTGGTTATGAGAATAAGAGAGGCGATGGGTCCAGATGTGACCAACCTTTCCCTTTGGGAGAGTGCAGTACTTTCAAATTCAGATTCTCTCGTGTCGCTAAGGAGCTTTATGCAGAGAAGGTGAAATGGAGAGAAGTGAAAGAACGAGAACCAAAGTGTCACCAAGCTTTTCCAACAACTCGGGCGATGGATAACAAACATGTCCGTGTTGAAGACAGCTCGATACATCTTGAACTGCCCAGATACAGTAAAAGAATGAAACCTCATCGTAAAGAACAACTTCTTGAATACAACCGCTTCAATAGAGTATCGTTAGAAATGCATAATGGAAAATTAGAAAGGATGGTAACACGGAGGACCGTTCCTCATCAGTGTCAAGAATTTGGAGTACAAGCTAGTCAAGAACCGTTCCCCGAACGCTCTCTCCGTTTCAGAGGAGTATGTCATGGAATTCACAAGGGGAGAGTACGAAAAATGTTGATACGAAACAGCACTCAGGGAGAATCACGAAAACGGAAGCATGAGTAGGCAGAGCAAGCTCAAAATATGGTATGCACGCAGGACGCACCAACAAAGCTGCATTCTATATGATGCAATGATCTCTATATGGGAGATGATATTTAATTTGTTATAATTTTGTGTACTTATCTGGTTTTTTACATTTTTGGAGAATATGTAGTTGAAAGTGATTGCGAGTCCTGCGCGACTAGTGCATTGTCTTTAAGGAGAGAATCCCATAAACACTCTCATGTTTTGACTCTCTTGTGATATATCCCATCTATCAAAAGACTCTAGGCGGAACGCTTAGCCAGAAAATTTGGTAGGACGCATTAGTAAAAACCAGTGTTCAAGAAAGCGCTAGGCGGTATCTGGGCGGTGACCCAGCGCCTAGCGCCTAGAACGCCTAATCAGGGCAGACGGTTTTTAGGCGGTTTAGGCGTTTACAACATAAAACATTATATATATATAAAATTATGTACAAATATATGTTAGAAAAATAAAAAAAAATTATAAATTATAAACAAAATTAACAAAAATACATTTATTTAAGTTATATTAACAACATATAAACATTTATAATTACGTATACAAATATAAAACTTAATAATTTAAATCTATATAGTTAAAAATCAAAAATAAATATTAAAATTAAATTAATGTAATTTTAAGCGGTTTAGGCGGTCATCTAGGCGTCTACTGAGCGCCTAGCGCCTAGACGGCGCCTAGGCGGCCGCCTAGACCGCTTTCTTGAACACTGGTAAAAACTTAGTAATTTGTTTTTGTGTAGCTTAATCATATGATTTTAGTAACAAACTACTACTCCCTCTGTCTCACAAAGATTGAAGTTTAGGATTTTACACACATATTAAGACAGAGAGAATATATGATTTATTTTTCTAATACTTTTTCACTTTCCCACCTTCCCACTTTTACACTCCATACATTCTACAGTATCAGTAATCATTAAAACAAAAATTTATTAAAAATATTCAAAACATCAATCTTGTTGAAACAAAGAAAATTTTCTAAAACTTCAATATTTGTGAGGCAGAGGGAGTAAAAACTAGTATAGTTGTATTAGTATTTATTCTTGATACTAAAACACTCTAATCAGAACGCAATTTTCAATCATTTCATTTTTAACAATAAACGCCTTTATGAGCCAACAGAAATACTACTTTTGTACTGAAATGGGGGCTCAATAAACAAAATCAATAAATGATCGTCTTTTGTTAATATCGGTGTAAAAATCCCAATCATCTTTTCCCATTTTTCGATAGATGAGAAAACTCAACCGTCTCTCTTCTCTTGGACTTATACAGTAGTACTACTACTACTAATAAACGTTACTTCTGTTTTTGAAAATAGAGAAAAAAAAAAAAAAATCAAAACTTTCTAAAGTTTCATCCTTTATTGCTCTAATGGCGATGGAGGTTAAGGGTGATAGGGAGGATGAAGAAGAAGTATGGGTCAAACACTACTCATCGAACCATCAGATACTTCTCGTCGGCGAAGGAGATTTCTCATTCTCTTGTAGCTTAGCCACTCGATTCGGCTCTGCTTCCAGTATTTGCGCTTCCTCACTCGATTCATACGGTAACACTTCCTCTGCTTACACTGTGAGAATTTTTTAGGGTTTTTGATTTCGTTTGAGTTTTCTATGTCTGAGGTTTTAGGGTTTTTTTATGCCTCTTTTAGCATGAGACTGTCTCAGACTTGGCTGTGAGAAAGAATCGAAATCAAATCATAGGGTGAACTCTACTGATTATGGAGCTTCCGGTGGAAGATGTGATTTTTCATCTTTGTACTGATTAAAGGTTGTAGCTTTAAGTTTGATTTCCTCTGTTGTTGAAGCAGATACTGTGGTTAGAAAGTACAAAAAGGCAAGATCAAACCTTGAAACTTTGAAGCGACTTGGAGCATTACTTTTACATGGAGTTGATGCAACCACACTGCAATTTCATCCTGATCTTCGTTTTAGAAGATTTGATCGTGTCATTTTCAACTTCCCCCACGCCGGTTTCCACGGCAAAGAGTCTGATTCCTCTCTTATACGGTGAGTGAGCTTCAACGTTTCTTTGGCATTACAGATACCTTCTTCTTGCAGTTGAGATGTGTAGACTGGCAACTTTTGAGGAATTTTTGTAACGAATTTGTAGAGATGTTCTTTGTTGCAGGAAGCATAGAGAGCTGGTGTTTGGATTTTTCCATGGTGCAAGCCGTTTGCTTAGAGATAATGGAGAAGTTCATGTCTCGCACAAGAACAAAGCACCTTTCTGTAACTGGAATCTTGAGGAGCTCGCTAGCAGATGCTTTCTTGTGTTGATTCAACGTGTGGCGTTCGAGAAGGGAAGTTACCCTGGTTATGAGAATAAGAGAGGAGATGGGACTAGATGTGACCAACCTTTCCTTTTGGGAGAATGCAGCACTTTCAAGTTCAGATTCTCTCGCGTCGCTAAGGAGCTTTATGCAGAGAAGGTGAAATGGAGAGAAGGGAAGGAACAAGCATCAAATCGTCCCCAAGGTCTTATAAATATGCAGCCTGCAGTGTCATTTGATCATGGGTATCCCCAACAAACTGAATTTCACGGTGTTAGCCAAAGACCAGTTCCGTTTGATCTCAGCTATCGTAGGGACTATGACCTTAGGCAAGTCCAAGATCCTTGTGTTCAATCAAGACAGAGAACATCTCCATTGGATTACCAAGAACATAGATATTCACAGTTTGAAGATGCCCACTTCTCTCTTGGAAGAAACCATGCCCTGTTTGATGACAGTTTAATAGAGCTGGACAAGTACAGATACACTAAAAGAAGCAGCCTGCTTTGTCAAGACGTTCCTTTTCAAACAAATCAACATCGTCAAGAACATTTCTATGAAAGCTCTAACCGCCTCTGTGGAGTTCCGCTTGATAATTATGAGGGGGTAATACAAAGAATGCTAAAACGGACAAGGTTTCCTCATCTGTACTCTGGAGGATCACCAGAAAGACACCGCCTGCTTTGTCAAGACTTTCCAGTTCAAGCTAGTCAAGAACCACTATTCGAATGTTCTAACCGCTCGAGTGGAGTTTCTCATGAAATTTATGACTGGGAAGTACGAAGAATGTCAACAAGTAATAGCCTTCGCCATCCGTACACTATAGAATCACAAGAACGAAGCTTCACTAGGCAGAGCAACCACCACATTCATCCTCCACAGCACTGGTAAATCATTGTTTTTTTTGTTTTGCATAATCGATATGAAAAATTCTTTAGGTAACTAATCCTCAAAGAACTTCTCAGGATACGTTGATGGAAACAAGGTTACTGAAGATGATGACTCAAGAATCTCTACGGATGGTGTGTAATTTATCTTATGTGTCTATCTATTAGCATGGCAGTAAGTTAACTACTGACAAGTGTCAACTCGAAACTGTGATGATCTCGATGTGGAGATGATATTTTTGGGGTAATTTTGTGTGTATATTTAGTTTTTGAAGAATGTATCCAAGAAATGGTAGTGACTTTGCATTATCTTAAGGAGATACTTATCTTTATCACTGCTGCTGCAAGATAATTTCTCAATACTTGCCTTTTTTCAAACAGTCTCTCTCGTACTACTGATTCACACTAAGACACCATCTGGACCAGAAGGTTTGGTACGACACTTTAACCGTTTTGTTTTATAGTAAAATATAGCAACTTACAATATGATTTTATCATTTCTTGTAGACTAATTTAAACGTAAGCTTAGCCGACAAGGCAACAATCACTATCCTAATAATTCTAGCAGCAAAAAAAACTCTTCAATTTCAACTTCTAATCAAATCAAATAAATAAATAATTACTTTATAATATTGAAGATGAAAATGTCAAGCAAATTACATGGAAATTGATAGTGAAAAATATAATAATAGTAATAATTATACATACATACATACATACATAGAACTGTTTAACTTTCAAGGAATCTGCTTATGATGACTGAGTCTATCTATAGTCCCGCGTAAATCATAAAACTATGATGGATGATTGAATTTACTACGAAATAGTTTCTATCGTTCGAATTTTAAATAATTAAACTTCCTTATTATTAAATTTATGCTTTTTTCTTTGTCTTTATAATAGGTTTATGCTAGTTCTATAAATTAAGTAGATGATTCATGTTCTATACAGTCACAATTCAATAGATCAAGATAAACACTCAAGCAAATCTTGGTATCTCTCCTCAATAACACACCGATATCGGAGTATTCTCTCCGGCGATATGATGAAGGTAACTGCCATTACTTCCTTTGACATATGTTCCTTTTATTAGTTTATCATCAGGTAAAAACTAGTTTCTTGCAAAACACGAAACTTATCTTCGTTTATTACCGTTCTTTCTTCAGCAACGGATAGTTCTGAAGATGGATATGAGTGACGGTGAGAAATCGATGAAGAAAGCTATGAAAATCGCATCTGGAAAATTCGGTAATTAAACATTTCTAGTCTCTATGACTAATTTTGCCAGTAACTTGCAAAGGAAGTTAGGTCATGTGAACCGTTTCAGCAAAAACTTGATTTATTTCACTGTCTGGCAGGTGTGAGATCGGTCTCGATTCAGGGACAGAATGATCAGCTAGTTTTGTTGGGAGAAGGGATTGACTTGGCGGAGCTAACACGTGAGCTCAAGAAGAAAGTTTGCAACACGAGTATCATCACCGTGCAGGCCGCTCCGCCGCCTCAACAGCAGCCACATCCTATGGGCCAGTACAACAACCAGATGCCTCCGGCGAGAAGATGTACTTGTGAGATACCAAACTCAGGTTTCTGCGGATTATGTTGTTCTATGAGTCAGCAACACACTACTTATCATATGGTACCATCCCAGTATCCTCCTCCTCCGGTGCTCTATTGTCGTGAGGAGACCGATGTTTGCAGAATTTTGTGATGTGACGCTTGAGTGTTTTTATTTTTTTGGGTTGAGTTTTTTTTTTTATCTAAAAAAAAAAAGATATTCTTATAATTATTCTGATCATATGATGTAGTAAAATACAAAAATTGTTAAATTCGTGATGCTGTAAATGTTTTGTTTATGTTTTTGAACTAATTAATTGTTGTAAAATGTAAATATTGTGACAGTGGATTATTTTATAAGAGAATATGTAAGTTGTGTTTATTTCTTTGTAATGTGATGAAGTAAGTCCACGACCCACGACGATCATATATATAAACGGACTTTGCTTTGATGACATGTGCAATGAGGGGACTAGTTCCTGGATAGAGAGAGATGTCCAAATTTCCAAACATTCCCTGAGCTTATCGTATCTTCTCTTCCCTCAAACACGGGAAGCGTTACAATGTCATTGTCATTATATCCATTATTTAATGCGTCTTTTCAGATTAGAGAAAATATTATCGACAAAAATGCAACGAATAAACGGAATGAACCAACTGAATACTATAAACAAAATAAATACGCAACTACCTCAAAATAATGATAATACTATATATCTAAAGTCAGACAAAAAAAAATCGAGAAAATTCCAAAAAAAAACACCAACTATTTAATATTTGCCAGAAAAAAACATGAATTTTTTTCGTTGCCAGAAAAATACGCAAACTATTTTTTAGTTGATAAAAAATACACGAACTATTATTTTTTTCTAGTTTCTCCTCGTCTCCGTTACGACCGTTAACGGTATTGTAACGGCGTTACTATTTTTGAAAAAAATTCCAGAAAAAAACACAAACTATTTATTTGTTGTCAGAAAAATACATGAACTTTTTTTTTTGCCTAAAAAATACATAATTTTTCATTTCTTATTTTTCCATTGTCAATGTTAGAGATCATAACTTATAATTTTCTCTGCTCTCTTGAACTTCATTCAAGTTTTTACTACTATTTAGGATAACTAAAATAAGAACAAATACACAATTATATTAATCGATTTCCAAATTTCTCAATTAGTGTTGTTTTTGGATTTACACTGACTTTACAAATTTTGAAACTTCATCAACATTTCTCTAAAATTTTATGAGATCCCCACCTTTGTAGACCTTTGTATACATTTCAAAAAATATGCATCTCTTTAGTTTAGTACCTTTTATGATGCTTATAGCCAGTGTAAATCATCAATTGGGCTGGTGTACGCAAACTTGATCGAGATCGTAGATTATAGCCATTTTGTGGGATATCAACTCTTGTAACCTAACCAGATTCACCATTTATTTATGCAAAAACAATACTATTGAGAAATTTAGAAATCAATCAATCTAATTGTGTATTTTTGTTCTTGAATTTAGTTATCATAAATAGTAGTGAAAACTAGTATGAAGTTCAAGAGAGCAGAGAAAGTTATGAGATATGATCTCTAACATTGTTAATAGAAAAATAAGAAATGAAAAATTATGTATTTTTCAGGCAAAGAAAAAAAAGTTCATGTATTTTTCTGGCAACAAATAAATAGTTTGTGTTTTTATCTGGAATTTTTTTCAAAAATAGTAACGCCGTTACAATACCGTTAACGGTCGTAACGGAAACGAGGAGAAACTGGAAAAAAATAATAGTTCGTGTATTCTTTATCAACTAAAAAATAGTTTGCGTATTTTTCTGGCAACGAAAAAAGTTCATGTTTTTTTCTGACAAATATTAAATAGTTGGTGTTTTTTTTGGGAATTTTCCCAAAAAAAATCTAAGATATTACAAAGTGATATATTGTTGTCAATCAGTTTTAATCTGTTAACCTTGGATCCTCTGAACATAGTGGAAGACCATAAATGATACTCATTCCGTTTCAAAATATATGATGTTTTAGTTAAAACACACATATTAAGAAAAAGTTACTTTTAAAAAGTTTAACCAATCATAAACAAGACTGCATAATTTAAAATATAAAATTAATCTAAAAGCTACATAGAAAATTGGAAACATACTATATTATGAAACAAAAATACTTCACTAAACATCCTATATTATGAAACGGAAGGAGTAAATGATATAATCTCCAAAGGGTTTGAGTCTGATCCCCAAGTTATAATGATGAAGGCATATGAAGATGTTGAGGAACAGGTTGAAGAAAGAATTCAAACAAACTTTGTTGAACCGAGGACTCGAGGAATATGAAATGGGAAGACCAGAAGTGCTGTAATGTTGATGGGGTTTGGTTAAAGGCTAGATATAATTAAGTGTGGATTAGATTAGGTCTTGATAGAAAAGCTCGGAAAGGTGTTGTGGATGAGTGGCAGCGTTAGTCCAAGGTCAAAGAACAATGCTAGAAATAGAGGTCGAAGCTTTTTAAGATGGGCTATACAAACCACATTGGCTCTCGGATCCGATTCAAAGCATTTCTTGATGACTTCAAGTTGTGTTCTACAGGAAGGATGAATTAAAAAAAAAAAAAAAGATGTAATGACTAGCAGAATAGGCCCATTATTATCATATTAGGCCAGCACAGATCAGTTTGATATTTGCTTTTCTGTTATTTCCCGCTTATTTTTGAAAGAAAAAATAACAGATTTCTTCAACAAACAAAACAACAACAAAAACGATAAAAACTCATTTCTTCAAATATTGTTTTGGACGTTACATGTTCTTTTCCTCCAAATATAAAATCTCTCTACGCATGATTGAATCATAAACACCACAAACCCTCAATTCCAAAAGCAAATACAATCAAAGATGAATCAATTCACCGGAGTTCTCTTCCTCTGCATCGTTCTCCTTTCCTCCTTCCTCGGAAATGCTGATTCCGGTATGATCTCCGATCTTTGCAAACACTCGGACGATCCAAAACTCTGTCTCTCCAGCATTATTTCACGTCCCGAGTCAGGCGAGTTCGCAGGCACAAGCAACCAGATCGAGATCATAGCTATATCCGCCGCGTCGGCCAACGCTTCAGCCACTTCTTCCTATATCAAGAATAAGCTCGGCAACGAGGATCTTGAGCCAGCGACTGAGGCCACGCTCGAGGACTGTCAGAAGAATTACCTAGACGCCGTTGAGCAGCTCGACGACTCGATCTCCGCGATGCTCGCGAACGCGCACGCGGACGTCGACGTCTGGCTGAAGGCGGCGATAAGCGCCATCGAGTCATGTGGAAACGCGTTGGAGTCACGTGCCGGGAACGATGTGGAGCTTTCGCAGAGGAACGATATGTTTCTTAAGCTTTGCAAAAACGCTTTGATGATTAACAAAATGTTAACTTGATCAAATTCATTAATTAATTAATCCCTCACATATTTGAATGTCACATGTATAATACTATATGCTTTCCTCTTTCTTTGTTTGTTTCTTTTTGGTTAACTGTTTGTTGTTTGGATAAATATGAGATTAATCTAGTCAAAGAAAACAAAAAACAATGAGAAATTTTTTACGTTGAATAAACTTAACAATGTTAGAGAACAGCCCAACTTGAGACTCTCTCTCTCTTGGGTCCAAATTGTTGAAGCCCGTAATAGAGCTTAACACACAATGCTAAAATTCCAATTTCTTCTGTTCAAAAAGCTTAGTAGTCTAAGTGGTCCAACCCAAACTTTTAGTTGAGATTTTCCAGTTCAATTCAACTTGGTTTATTATACAAATGAAGCCGGTACGTTGAATAAGTCTCACGGCTTGGCGGACACTATGATTAGGCGGCGTAGAAATTTCATGTAAAAAGCAAAAACACAATGGTGGAAATCCAACGAAAACGAAACCAGTGGTGGACATCTACTCGATCCATCATGCAACTTTTTTCTACACAAAACCAAAACTCCTAACTTAGTCGTTGACCTACCATATTTACAACGTAACCAATGTTGATTATTCTTCACTAAAGATCAACATTAATACATAAATTAAAGTATATTATTATTCTAAATATTTTAAGGTGATCAGAGTATTCAAGTGTCAAATTTTGGTGATAATCTAGACTGATATTTCTAGCAAATGTACGATCATGATCAAATGAGCGTCATATCAGAGTGGTTGCTTGTAAGATTAGTGTTGGATAGATTCTAGATTCAATATTGTCCCACAAACTGACAAAAACGTAGATACCTTTCTTCTCCACTTGGACCAATTATATATTCACACTTGTTCTAAGCTTTTTTAATTCATTTAATTTCCATGAAAATATCAATATCTTCCTATTATTCAGAGCTCAAAAAGTAATCTCACAGTTAATATATAAAACTATAAACCATTTTCATTAACACCAACTTGAAATAATATTTAGTTTTGAATATTGTAAATTATGTATGTTGTCAATTGGGAACAACTTGCACATCAAGATGAGTTCATTAGACAAAACTTGCACTCTTGTAAAGGTATTCTCATAGATTCCACTAAGACCCTACCATTTGTTGCCTTTTCCTCCTTAACAATGATAGAATCTTGATTTCAGTTTTTGAAAATATCTACGTATCAAATTACTCTAGTATATCTTTATCAACCAACTAGATTATACTAATCATACTCTAGTATAAAAGTAGCTAGGAAGGATATGTAATAGCTAAAGACATTCTTTTTAGTTTTCTTTCAAAGCATCCAAACATGATTGGTTAGTTAATGATTTAATTTTCAATAGTATAAAAGGTGCCCATGAAAAAATTGTACTGGTATGTGAAATGTATGGGAGATTCAAGTTGAAAAATCCGATGGAGTTTGTAAGTTGAAAAAGGAGAGTGGGCAAAGAAACCAAGTTGACATGGGAATGCACGCAAATCTATGAGTGTGAGCTGAAAAGAATACTTACACATTAATCTATGCAAATTCTTCTTTGTCACGCAAATTTGTTTATACATTAATTATATGCATAAATAAATTATTTAAAGGTAGATTTGCCTACCCTGGAAGCACAATAAATTCCAATTGCTTCCATCACACTCCTATCAGCTAATCTCACAATCTATACAATTAAAGTAATTAGATCTTTAATCAGCACCAAGACTATGTATGTATAAATCATCAGATCAATCTGTAGTTGGTTCAATTTTCTTAAGAAAAGGATAATGCATGGGGTCAATTATGTAATTCAGAACCCATATCTAATCCAGGAAAATTTGAAGTATCTATCTATCTATAAACCTATAAAGTCTGAAATTAATTTGGAGACAGAAGTCTCCAATAAATGAGACACACGCCCCATACGACTGTCCCAGTTAGAGAAATAAGCCAAAGGACATAACACCAAACACTTTACTCTTTCTCTGTCTCTCCCTCAACCAGAAAAAGCAAACGAACCCTTTCGAATGACGTAAAAGCAAAAACACTGACTTTGCTTCCCCGTTATTATTACCAATCCAAGAAAAAAAGCTAATGATTCCTCCATTAAACAATTGAGATTGTCCTCTCCTTAACCCCAAATCTCAATCCTTCTCTCTTTGATTCTATTCGCTGCACTCTCACAGGTTTGTATATGAGAGTGTATGCACAAATCTTCATGTAAAACTCACATCAAACCGAATCCTCCCTCTCTCTCTCTCTCTCTCTCTCTCCATAACCTAAGATCACTCTCATCTAAAACTATTTGATCTGTAAGGAGAAGAAGAAGAAGAGGGTAAAGTTTTGTATATGGTAAGAAGAAGCGAAGAAAAGAGCAAACCTGGGAAAATCAGGGGAGAATCTGCTGGAGGGTTTGTTGGATTGTATCCATGACATCACTGCGGCTTTGGCTTTCGCTAGGATGACTGATTCTGCTTACAGAGTAGACACCATTTCTAGACTCGCCCAATGGCGAATCCACAACCTTTCTTCCTCCACTTACCGCAAGTCCGATCCTTTCAAGATGGGTCTTTGGAATTGGTATCTCTCTTCACTCTCCTTCTCTCTTTTTTTTCACCTGACCAATTACGATCCGACATGATGAATGAGTAAAGTGGACACCTTTTTCTTTGTAATTGATGTGTTTGGTAATGATAATAAGATAGATTTTTGACAATTTGGGTTTTTTTTTTTTTTTTTTTTTTTTTTTTTTTTTTTGATTTGAAGGCACTTGTCTGTGGAGAAAAGCAAGACGCTATTAAATGTTAAGTTGTATCCAGAGGTATCAAACCTTACCAGAGACAATCCACCACTTGCTTCCTTTGCTCTTCGTGTTATCTCTTCTGCTGGTGATAGGAAAGCTTTATCTCATCCAGGTACTAGAGAAGAACTTGTTTGTTTGATCCAATAGTTTGATTATCTCATCCAGGTTCTTTAATGATTTTACTCGAATGCAGAAGTAATAGATAAGCGGATCAAGACAAACGAAGATTTTCTTTGGACGATTGAAGTCCCCTTAACTGGTAAAATCATCATTGACGTTGAGTTCCTTGACTTGAAGGTTCTGTCTCAAGATGTAAGTGTCTGTCAGAGATGTTGCTTAGAGATTGAATCAATATGTTTGGTGGAACATATACATATGTGTTGAGTTGTTGATGTTTTACCTGAATTGGCAGAGTGGAGAATTTTACTCTATTTGGGCAGACGGTTCAACTGAGAATCAATCGAAAGCAACAGCGGTAACATCCCTTGGACGTATGTTGACAGAAAGCATTTACACAGACATAATGATCAATGCAGCTGGTGGAAGCATTGGTGCTCACCGAGCTGTTCTTGCTGCACGTTCACCTGTTTTCCGCAGCATGTTTTTACATGACCTGAAAGAGAAAGAGCTATCAGAAATAAACATACTAGACATGCCACTTGATGCTTGCCAAGCTTTTCTCAGTTATATATACGGCAATATCCAGAACGAGGACTTTCTTATACACAGATTAGCACTCCTCCAAGCAGCTGATAAATATGATATTGCTGATTTGAAAGAAGCTTGCCACTTGAGTCTTCTAGACGATATCGACACAAAGAATGTGCTGGAGAGGCTACAGAATGCTTATCTGTATCAGTTACCTGAACTGAAGGCTAGCTGCATGAGGTATCTTGTGAAGTTTGGTAAGATATTTGAGATCAGAGATGAGTTCAACGTATTCATGCAATGTGCAGACAGAGATTTGATATCTGAAGTCTTCTACGAAGTCCTCGGTACCTGGAAAGGATTTTAAGGGAAATCAGAATTGGTATTATTATGTGTGCTATTGTTATTATTATTTATACAAGAAGATTTGTGGACACTAATTTTTTTTTGTGCAAAAGGGATTTGTTGGTCGTTTATGTACATATGTAAAGATCACAGAACAAATAAAATGTAAACAAGTAATCTAGAGGTGCTTGATAAATCAGAAGAGGAGTTCATCTGCCAAAAGCTGCACAATTGGTATTGTATCTTTGTCTTCAGACGGGCCAAAAGACCGTTCTTAGCAGCAGCAATTGCTGGCAAGTGGCTCTCACAGCGCACAGCGCATCTTCTGCTGGCCCTCTTTATTTCAGTGATAATTAGTTCTTTCTTTCAGTGATTATATAATTAATTTCAATGATTATATAATTACTTTCAGTGAAATAATTAGTACTTTCTTTCAGTGATTATATATATAATGCAACTAAAGAAGATTCAAGACATCATCCTTAGATCGATTAATAGAAAAGAGAATTTGGAGAGTTATCTAGCAGTTATCATTTTCTATTGCTTCTCTTGAGTTAGAAGCTTCCAAGCTCTTATAAAGTTGTAGTTCTACTTGAAAATAGGTATTTCTCTTGAAATATACAACATAATACATATTAGTTTTTTAATGACTTACATTTTACTTTTTATATATTTTGTTATAAAACTTATGTATACTGTGATCATTGATTATTTAATTATTTATTAAAATGGATTGTAAAGTTTTTAAAATTTCAGTTTTTTACATAATTTCACTAGAGAAAGTGTGACCTTTACAATACTTTTATCTTAAATAATAATTTTAAGTTGAGTTTAGTCATAAATTTTATTTTTCTTTAATTTTTTAAAATTATGTAGTATATTGTTTTTAGAAACTAATATTTCAATTTAAATTTTATTTTATACATTATTATGTGGTATATTGTTTTTAGACGCTGAGACTGAGGCATGACCAAGATAATTCCATAACACCAATCACCTTAGTTGCCAAAGCATTTGAAACAACAAATGCATATTCTGGGCAAAGTTCATTTGGCTTCAATGATTTGGTTTTGTTGTCATCAGCTTTTGAATGGATAGAGAATGGATAGAGAAGTTGTTAAATAAAATGATGTGGTTAGACTTGAGAGGGAGGAAAGTAGTAAAATAAAATTAATTGGTAAATTCTCTACTTTATTGTTGTTGTTGGAAAGATTAAATTAGCTTTTCAACAACAACAATAAATAGAGAATTTACCAGTTAATTTATTTTATAACTCGGTAAAAAATACATATCCACCATACATTTTCACCATCATGAAGTGCTTTTGTATAATTACGGTTATCTCAAATAATATCTTTGAAAACTTAAATTTCCAAATCGCTATTTATTATTATTTCAATCTAAACATGTCTTGCAAATAATACATATGTAAAAGATCACAGAATAAAGAAAATGTAAACAAGTAATCTAGAGGTGCTTGATAAATCAGAAGAGGAGTTCATCTGCCAAAAGCAGCACAACTGTTATTGTATCTTTGTCTTCATACGGGCCAAAAGACCGTTTTTAGCAGCAGCAATCATATCTAGTGCTGGCAAGTGGCTATCGGCGCATCTTCTGCTGGCCCTTTTTATTGATGAGTCTCTTTTTCCACAACTTATGAATGCCACATTTTTTCCAATACTCTTCATGGAAAAAACTTGCAGGTTCATCATCACATTAGTTACATACATGATCACTTCCTTATCCTACTAGGTACAAGCAATATTTATCCATAAACACACATTCATCTCAACATAAATAGATTATAAACTTTTAAAACTCGGAAGCACTAAAAGCCGAACTAAAATCATGCATTATACAAAAACAAAAACAACCTACATGATAAATTGGAAAAAAAGAACAGGAAATATATTTTTGAAACTGGTAGCATAGATATAATAACTTCTTTTTTGTCAACAACTTATATATATTAGCTCTTTGTAGGAACATTGTTTACATAAGTGATATGAAGCGGTAGGAACTAAGATATATTAATTGTAAACTAAAAATTTATTAGATTTTATGAATTATTATCTAGAATTACATTTATATATTAAAAATATATCAAATAGATCAAAAGAAGCAAAATACAATATTGATATACAAAATAAGCATTATGAACAACTTTTACTAATTTCAAAACATGAACAAAAAGTAGAAAACGAAAGGTGAAGAAGATACGAAATACCTTGTGTATCTTCTTCTATTAGTGAGAATATGTCATACGCCTTAGGCCTTCTTCGTCTAGTTTTTTCACATATGCTCCAAAATTTTGACTTTACTTAAATGTTTCAAAACCTACAAAATTCACATAAATGAGAGAAAAAATACAGATATTTTAGTTAAATAAAAAATTTATATTACTAAATTTAAAAATGTATGTGAGAGGTAGAATATAATGTTTGATGAAGAATTTGTGAGAAATTTGTGATATCAATATATCTTTAGGATCATGGGAGGTTATCAGTTTTTTTTTTTTTTGGTCAAACATCATCGGAGCTAGATATGCAATAGATTTTCTTTGTGTTTTTTTTTTCTTGTTTTTTTGTATAACAGAAATTGTATGAAATTAATACATTAAAGTGTATTAATATGTTGAAAGTTTTTTTGTTGAATTTTTGTCAAACATCATGGAGTTACATTTTAAGGAATTAATATGCAATAAATTGTGGTAATTATTATTATTAAAGGAAAAAAGATTCAACTAAAGAATCTTCTTTGTACTGCTTAGTGATTATTTCAGTAATCATATAATGCAACTAAAGAAAATTCAGGACATCGTGATTATTTCAGTGATAATTAGTTCTTTCTTTCAGTGATTATATAATTACTTTCAATGATTATATAATTACTTTTAGTGAAATAATTAGTACTTTCTTTTAGTGATTATATATATAATGCAACTAAAGAAGATTCAAGACATCGTCCTTAGATCGATTAATAGAAAGGAGAATTTGGAGAGTTATCTAGCAGTTATCATTTTGTATTGCTTCTCTTGAGTTAGAAGCTTCCAAGCTCTTATAAAGTTGTAGTTCTACTTGAAAATAGGTATTTCTCTCGAAATATACAACATAATACATATTAGTTTTCTAATGACTTACATTTCACTTTTTATATATTTTGTTATAAAACTTATGAATACTGTGATCATTTATTATTTAATTATTTATTAAAATGGATTGTAAAGTTTTTAAAATTTCAGTTATTTTACATAATTTCACAAGAGAAAGTGTGACCTTTACAATACTTTTATCTTAAATAATAATTTTAAGTTGAGTTAAGTCATAAATATTATTTTTCTTTAATTTTTAAAAATTACGTAGTATATTGTTTTTAGAAACTAATATTTCACTTTAAATTTAATTTTATACATTATTATGTGGTATATTGTTTTTAGACGCTGAGACTGAGGCATGACCAAGATAATTCCATAACACCAATCATCTTAGTTGCCAAAGCATTTGAAACCACATATACATATTATGGGCAAAGTTCATTTGGCTTCAATGATTTGGTTTTGTTGTCATCAGCTTTTGAATAGATAGAGAAGTTGTTAAATAAAATGATGTGGTTAGACTTGAGAGGGAGGAAAGTAGTAAAATAAAATTAATTGGTAAATTCTCTACTTTATTGTTGTTGTTGGAAAGATTATATTAGCTTTTCAACAACAACAATAAATAGAGAATTTACCAGTTAATTTAATTTAGAACTCTGTAAAAAATACATATCCACCATACATTTCCACCATCATGAAGTGCTTTTGTATAATTACGGTTATCTCAAATAATATCTTTGAAAACTTAAATTTCCAAATCGCTATTTATTATTATTTCAATCTAAACATGTCTTGCAAATAATACATATGTAAAAGATCACAGAACAAAAAAAATGTAAACAAGTAATCTAGAGGTGCTTGATAAATCAGAAGAGGAGTTCATCTGCCAAAAGCAGCACAACTGTTATTGTATCTTTGTCTTTATACGGGCCAAAAGACCGTTTTTAGCAGCAGCAATCATATCCAGTGCTGGCAAGTGGCTCTCAGCGCATCTTCTGCTGGCCCTTTTTATTGATGAGTCTCTTTTTCCACAACTTACGAATGCCACATTTTTTCCAATGCTCTTCATGGAAAAAACTTGCAGCTTCATCATCACATTAGCTACAGACATAATCACTTCTTTATCCTACTAGGTACAAGCAATATTTATCCATAAACACTCATTCATATCAACATAATAGATTATAAACTTTTAAAACTTGGAAGCACTAAAAGCCGAACTGAAATAATGCACTAGAAAAAACAAAAACAACCTACATGTAGACGGCTTCTTCTTTGATTTCTTCACAACTTTGTCCACATTCTCCTGAGGGTCACTGACAAGTGACAACAACACCAGGCTCAACGTTGGGTGCGCTAGAAGTGACTCCACTGTCTTCTTCGACTGGGGCCTTGGCTTTCTTTCCCCTTGTTTCTTTGCAGCCTTCACAGATGACGATCTCGGGGCTGTCAAGAAAACTAGTTTGGTGTAAAAGGTTTTCTTGCTTTTATTCATCGGAGGCTGAAGCCCTTATATACATACTCATACAATTAAACCTAAGTACTTACATATATTACACAACTAGACTTAAACAATATGAATATTACATATACATACTTATATCTCTCAATACCCCCTCAAGTTGGAGTATGAAGATCACAAATACCCAACTTGCCAAGAAACTCATCAAACTCTTTGCGACCAAGTGCTTTGGTAAGAGTATCAGCAAGCTGTTATTTAGTACCAACATATTGAGGAGCAATAACACCACGGAGGATCTCATCACGGATAAAATGACAGTGAGTCTCAATATGCTTTCGTACGTTCGTGAAACACCGGATTCTTACTAATATGAATAGCCGACTGACTGTCACAATGAAGTGGGATCGAATAAGAACAATCAACACCAAGAAACATAAGCAGCTCCCGTAACCATAGAAGTTCACACACTGTTTCCGCCATCGAGCGATATTCAGCCACAGTCGAAGAACACGAAACCACATCCTGTTTCCTTGTGCGCCAAGAGACCGGAGAACCACCAAGCTGAATAAACCAAGCCGTGAGCGAGCAATGACTAAGTGAGCAACCATCATAGTCGGAGTCACATCACGCCATAATACGCAGATCTGTACCAGCACGTAAGAGAATGCCCTGTCCCGGATTGTTCTTCAAATAACGAACCACACGAAGCGCATCTTCCCAATGAAGCTCCTGTGGAGCATGCATAAACTGTGAGAGCATATGAATAGCATAAGAGATATCTGGGCGTGTCACACTGAGATAAATAAGCCAGCCCACTAATTGACGATACATGAAAGGATCTGGAAGAACAGCCCCACCAGCTCGCGCGAGGTGATGGTCTTGCTCAAGAGGATGAGATACCGGTCTAGCACCAAGCAAACCGAGTCACAAATGATATCGAGCGTGTACTTCCGCTGACACAAGTACATGCCTTCAGAATTACGAGCCACTTCAATGCCTAAGAAGTATTTCGAAATACCAAGATCTTTCATATGAAAGCATGAACTTAAATAGGTCTTGAAACCAGCGATAATCTGTGGAGAACTGCCAGTAACAATGAGATCATCAACATACACAAGAACATGAATCCGTGTATCCACATCCACAAAAGTGAAAAGAGAGTAATCCTTCACTTATTGTTTAAAACCATAGTCTTTCAAAGCCGTAGAGAGTTTAGCAAAGCAACACCGGGGCGCTGGACGTAGACCATAGAGAGACTTACGTAGACGATAAACCTTTGTCTTATCATCAGTTCGAAACCCCGGAGGAAACCGAATATACACTTCTTCGTCTAAGTCCCCATGTAAGAACGCATTATATACATCCATTTGATGAACCTCCCATTCACGAGAAACAGCTACTTCAGGAAAGGAACGAACGGTAGTCATCTTGCACATGGGTGCAAATGTCTCGTTGTAATCCAAACCCTCTGTTTGCTTATTGCCAAGAACGACCAATCGAGCCTTATATCGTTCAAGCGTCCCGTCCAACCGATATTTCAAAGTAAAGACCCATTTACAACCCAAAGCTTTCTTCCCTGGAGGAAGAGTCTCGACAGCCCTGATCCTCAAGAGCATCAACTTCCACACGGACCGCATTCCGCCAATTTTCATCAAGAAACGCTTCAGCATATGTTTTTGGAATTACATCGGCAGTTATAGCCGCAAGGAAGGCGCGATGATGCTCTGAAAACTGAGAGCAATCGACATAAGAGTCGATGGGATACCAAATAGAGTCCGTGAAATCACCATCAGACTCAACTTGTGCCGTGTTAATGATGTAATCATGAAGTTTAGTGGGGATAAACTTTTGTCGGCGACCTCTGCCCATGGGAATCACTTCTTCAACATTTTTCGAATCCGGAGACTCGTCAGAAGACTCGGTCAGAGATGGAGAGCACGGAATAGAGGATGGACGCGGAGAAGACTCGACAACAGTATCCGTATGTGGCGGTACAACAACATAACCTAAAGCAGGCGATGAAACCAAATCCGCACCATGTTCAACTGGAACCACAGCCGAAGGTAGAGTATGAGAGGAACGAACTGCATGAAGTATAGAGAAAAACTCATCACAACAATCAGTATCCTCGTCAGGTCGAGCAGTCACAGGATTAGAAGATACCAATGGAGGCGGGTCCGTACTCATAGAAGGCATGACAGCATATGGAAACTCCGTTTCCATGAAAATGATATCGCGTGAAACAAAAATCACACCACTATCAAGATTATAGACCTTCCAATCCTTTTTCCCAAACGGATAACCAAGAAAAATCAACTTATTGCTCCGAGAAGTAAACTTATCACCATCCCGGCGTTGATCATGAACGTAACATAAGCAACCAAACACCCGAAGGTGATTCATTGGTGGTGGTCGATCATATAACATCTCAAAGGGAGTCTTCCCATTAAGAACCGCAGTCGGTGTGCGGTTAATCAAGTAGCCCGCGGTCAGTGCACAAAAACTCCAAAATTCCACAGGAAGAGCAGCTTGGAAACGTAAAGCCCGCGCAACGTTTAGTATATGGCGATGCTTGCGCTCTACGCAACCGTTCTGTTGGGGTGTCCCAACACAAGAAGTCTCATGAATGATTCTTTTTTCACGGAAGAAACCACTAAGAGAAAGAAACTCGGATCCATTATCACTCTGAATTGTCTTAATCTTCTTATCAAATTGTCGCTCAACAAGAGAGACAAAATCACGTAGTGTAGAAGTTGTATGTGATTTCGATGGCAACAAATAAAACCATACGGCTCTTGAATAATCAACAACTATGGTGAGAAAAAATCTTGACCCACAGATTGCCGTTGACCGATAAGGACCCCAAAGATCACAGTGAACTAATTCAAAAACCGCTTATGTCTTATTAATACTCAAAGGGAAAGAATCACATGTTTGTTTAGAGGGTATACAAACATCACAAGACTTTGAATCAAAACCACAACTACCATTAGAAGAGACTAGGTAATATCCCGCGCATATGCGCGGTTTGTTGTATTACTTATGTAATTTATTTTAGTTTATTTAATAATTATAATATTAATAAAGTTTTTTAAAATGGTATTTCTAATGTTGGTATTGAAAAAGATGTATTTTTGAAATTCTCATTAAAAATACATATATAACAAACAAATTTCCTAAATGTCAATAATACACTTTATTTATTCAAATCATAAAAATTTACTATGATATTCAAAATTGGGACAATTGCATTTTTAGTACCTTTATTTGCATTTAAATGAGGTCGTAGACCCCATATTCGTTTTTCGAGAAACATAACCACTAAGGGTGCTGAAATTACAGTTGACCCCCTTACGACCAAACAAAAAATAAAAGCCTAAATGACAGATTTAACCCGAGAAAGTCTGCCATAGATATCATTAAGGTTGATTTTAAATTGACGTCAAAGGGAAGACTTCAAAGTAAGTCTACTCCTTAATTATAGGTAAAATTTTAATTTTCAAAATAATAAAAAATAATTTGGTTAACCGTTTGACCAAATAATAACCCATAGACTTCTTGCATTGTAATAAAATAAATTAACATATAAACTAGTCAAATTAAGGGAGGTAAGGCTGATTAGGTTTAAATTATTTGATTTAGGTTTTGCTTAAGTAGACTTCTCTGTAGACTACTTGTGGTTGACTTCAAAATAAGTCTACTCCTTAATTATAGGTAAAATTTTAATTTGAAAAATTATAAAAAATAATTTGATTAACCGTTTGACCAAATAATAACCACATAGACTTCCTGCATTGTAATAAAATAAATTGACATATAAACTAGTCAAATTAAGGGAGGTAAGGCTGATTAGGTTAAAATTATTTGATTTAGGGTTTGCTTAAGTAGACTTCTCTGTAGACTACTCGTGGTTGACTTTCTTATGCCATCAACTAGGAATATTATATTATTTTAAGCTCACCGAAAATTTAATCAAACCGATAGCTGAACCTAACCGAATGCGTACCAATTCTCTTATTTTAACCTAACCGGATTCGGTAACCATATAAATACTTCTTTCTACAGGTGAACCCTAGTTTGTATGTGCTTTCTCTCTCTCCACAATTTCTCTCTCTAAAATTCCGATATTGTTGCTCTCTAAAGTCGACATCTCAGATAAGTATTCTCATCATAGGAAGTCGGCTATTTGCTTTTGTAACGCTTTAGCTAATTTTGTTTGAAAATATATATGTTCTCATAGTTTTTTGTTCATTTTGCACACAGATATGGGGTTATACAGCTACACTCAGCCATCTTCTAGTTCTTTGCAAGTATGGAGTGAAGGTCCACCCGAAGTAAACTTTACTGGCCTGACAGCTGGAATTCCTGACAGATGTTTCTGCGGAAGGGAAACCGTTATGAAATGTTCCACCACAGCTGACAATCCTGGAAGGATTTTCTTTGGATGCAATAACCATGAGGTTGTTAGATTGTATGATGGTTTATTCGTTTGGTAGAATTATTATTTGAGTATAGATAATATTCTTATGGTATATTTACTTCTATGATACGGTATAGGATGGAGAGGACCATATTATGAAATGGTGGGATGAGGCTATTATGCAAGAACTTCAAGCAATGAGAGGTGGAATTGCTGACCAAAGGGATTCTATTACAGCCATCCAGGAAAATGATGAAATGCTATGGGTTCAGCAGGAGCTAGAGAAGGTGAAAGATCAGATGAAGGAATTACGTCTGTCAATTCGTCGTGTACGCGGGGTGGTCGAGAATGTCTTAATCGCCGGTATAATCTTAATTGTTGTATTAATCTCTTTTGCTTCGTAGATCTTTCAAGTAAAATCTGTGAACCTCTCTTTATCGTGGCCGCTTGATAGAATGGCGTATTTATGTCTGTAATCTGTTAAACTTGCTTCAGTTTCTTTAATATTTGGATGATATCGTTGACTTCATTTTTTGACCTATTTAGTAGACTTCTCTATTTAGAAATCAGTCGACGAATGATACTCATTAATGATTTACGACGCGACGGTTTGCGTTATTAATTATGTAACTGTTCATTGTAACCGTTTCGTCTCGTATATATAAACCAGCCCGGGGCCTTTTGATTATTTTAAAACTGCAACCAAAAAAGCTATCAGTAAATCATTTCTTCTCTCTTTTAAAAAAATAAGTTCATCTTCAAAGTCTTGGACGGCGAAGAATTGGTGATTGAAAGTCTTGTATCGGTCAATATAAATCATCCACGCTTAATTGGAGACTGATCACGGTTGGGTAATTGAAATTTTCTCTATATCACTACAATTCATCATATCATTCACGTTTGTTTCATTCTTAAAAATATTCTATATCATATTACTATATCATATCAGTTTTCCCAGAAAGAAGTCTACTTGATAAGTCTTTAGTATATTAGCAAAAAAATTAATATTATTTGATGGATTTACTACGTTTTAGTTTCCCCAGAAAGAAGTCTACTTGATAAGTCTTCAGCATATTAGTACAAAAATTAATTTGATTTGATGGATTTACTC
>NC_025701.1:33889698-33931740 GCF_000633955.1 Camelina sativa | reverse complement strand
ACTCAGCCATCTTCTAGTTCTTTGCAAGTATGGAGTGAAGGTCCACCCGAAGTAAACTTTACTGGCCTGACAGCTGGAATTCCTGACAGATGTTTCTGCGGAAGGGAAACCGTTATGAAATGTTCCACCACAGCCGACAATCCTGGAAGGATTTTCTTTGGATGCAATAACCATGAGGTTGTTAGATTTTATGATGGTTTATTCGTTTGGTATAATTATTATTTGAGTATATATAATATTCTTATGGTATATTTACTTCTATGATACGGTATAGGATGGAGAGGACCATATTATGAAATGGTGGGATGAGGCTATTATGCAAGAACTTCAAGCAATAAGAGGTGGAATTTCTGACCAAAGGGATTCTATTACAGCCATCCAGGAAAATGATGAAATGCTATGGGTTCAGCAGGAGCTAGAGAAGGTGAAAGATCAGATGAAGGAATTACGTCTGTCAATTCGTCGTGTACGCGGGGTGGTCGAAAATGTCTTAATCGCCGGTATAATCTTAATTGTTGTATTAATCTCTTTTTCTTCGTAGATCTTTCAAGTAAAATCTGTGAACCTCTCTTTATCGTGGCCGCTTGATAGAATGGCGTATTTATGTCTGTAATCTGTTAAACTTGCTTCAGTTTCTTTAATATTTGGATGATATCGTTGACTTCATTTTTTGACCTATTTAGTAGACTTCTCTATTTAGAAATCAGTCGACGAATGATACTCATTAATGATTTACGACGCGACGGTTTGCGTTATTAATTATGTAACTGTTCATTGTAACCGTTTCGTCTCGTATATATAAACCAGCCCGGGGCCTTTTGATTATTTTAAAACTGCAACCAAAAAAGCTATCAGTAAATCATTTCTTCTCTCTTTTAAAAAAATAAGTTCATCTTCAAAGTCTTGGACGGCGAAGAATTGGTGATTGAAAGTCTTGTATCGGTCAATATAAATCATCCACGCTTAATTGGAGACTGATCACGGTTGGGTAATTGAAATTTTCTCTATATCACTACAATTCATCATATCATTCACGTTTGTTTCATTCTTAAAAATATTCTATATCATATTACTATATCATATCAGTTTTCCCAGAAAGAAGTCTACTTGATAAGTCTTTAGCATATTAGCAGAAAAATTAATATTATTTGATGGATTTACTACGTTTTAGTTTCCCCAGAAAGAAGTCTACTTGATAAGTCTTCAGCATATTAGTACAAAAATTAATTTGATTTGATGGATTTACTCCTTAAAGTACGTTTTAGTTTCCCAGAAAGAAGTCTACTTGATAATTCTTCAGCATAATAGTACAAAAATTAATTTGATTTGATGGATTTGCAGTTTAAAATACGTTTTACTTTCCCCAGAAAGAAGTCTACTTGATAAGTCTTCAGCATATTAGTACAAAAATTAATTTGATTTGATGGATTTGCAGTTTAAAGTACGTTTTAGTTTCCCCAGAAAGAAGTCTACTTGATATGTCTTCAGCATAATAGTACAAAAATTAATTTGATTTGATGGATTTGCAGACGGTTCAGTTTCCCATGGCGAAGTCTGCAAGAGAAGTCCTCGACATAATCTTTACAAGGTATAAATTGATTTGACGTTAGTTGGCGGTAATATTTATATTTTTTTAATTTACCAATACGCGGGATCCGGTTTTAATTGGTTTCTTTACAATTTTTTTATAGTTGTCCGGTTCTGTTTCTAATTAAACGGTTTTGGTTTTATAAAACCGGGATTATTTTAATTATTTTAAATTTTATGACTTGAAAACGGAGATAACAATGATAGTTATCTCTAATTCTTCCTCATAAGGAAACTCTTCGCTTCCCCTTTTCTCCGCCGTTTATCTCTGCCGATTTCGACGAACTCCTCCGCTTTTCTCCGCCGCTTATCGTCGCTATTATTCTCTTCGATCAAACTGAAGGTTTGACTTCTTCCGCAATTCGATAGTAGCCTTCTCTTGTTGGATTAGTCTTCCGCTTTCTCAATATTTTTTTTTAATCTTATCTTGCAGAATGGATGAGACAAAACCAGAATTTCCTTGGAAGTTTTACACGAAAGGTGATGAGCCTCTTCCTCAAAAAAGCATCGGCTATTACAGCAACGATACGAAGCTGTTTGATGAACTCTACAAAGCTCTCGAGCCGGATGAATGGGACGAGATTTATCAATCTCGACTGGGTGTCTTGTTAGAGTTTAACCGTCTCCAATTTGAATGGGCGTCCAGACTGGTTCACCATATGCTCACCTTCCAGATAGTCTGCAACAAAAAGTACGAGATTTGGAGTCTTGTTAACTCTAACCCTCTACGATTTTCTTTGAATGAGTTTGAGGCCATCACTGGACTTAACTGTGAAGATGTCGAGTCGTTGGAGGAGCCAGAGGTTGAGGTTACTGACCAGATGGAAGAGTTTTGGGAGAAGCTTGGAGTCGCTTTAGACAGTGGTCCGAGTATTGAGCAACTGATCGCAGCATGTAAGAACTCAAACGGTTGGGATAGAATAGATCGTGTTAGGTTGGGTTATTTAGCCATCTATGCTGGGTTTATAGAAGCTAGGAAACCATTAACACCCACCCGTCTAAATATGGCTAGGCTAGTCATGGATTTAGATGCATTTCTTGATTATCCATGGGGAAGAGTTGCTTTCAAGAACCTGATTCTGTCTATTAAAGAGAAGGACTTAAACAAGCAGAGTTACACCTTAGACGGATTTTTCGAACCTCTACAGATATGGGTGTACGAAGCTATGCCTGATTTTGCCAATTAATTAGGGAACCGTTCCCAGGTAATCCAACTCCACCGTTGCTTGCATACCGCGGTTCTCGTGGTAGAAAATATGTCAAATAGCATATTCTAAAACAGGTACGCATCCACGTGGTTTGTCTATAGTTTAACTTGCCTGATATGGGTGTACGAAGCTATGCCTGATTTTTGTTTTATATAAATTGTAGACAAACTTCAGACACTACAAAACCATTGGTGGCATGATGAGTCCTGTTTGGCAAGACGATGAATCAGATGAGAAGATTAAAAACATTATGAGAGCATTCAATGGGGATTTTTGTCCATGGAAGTGGGGGAGAGGTTTGTGGGAGACGGTTGGTATTTATCAATCCAACAATGCCAAGGTTAAGATTGAAGAAAAGGGATCGAGTAAGAGAGCCGGTGAATTTGATGAACCAAGTGGGAAGAGGCACTGTCCAGGTCCTTCGACTGACATGGGTGTCAACATTTTGGATGAGTTTAAAGATGAGCTCGCCATGTGGGAAGGAGCTCTGCTCGATCAGATGAGAGAAGGTTTCAACAGTTGCGATTTGCGGTTTGACATGTTGACTGAGAAGATTGAGAGCCTGGCTTAGGATCTTGACAAAATGAAGGGAGACGTAACTGGTACAAAACAGGCTGATCCTTTAACAAAGGAAAAGAAGGACTCTCAGGCAGCTACTGGTACGGAAGAGGATGCATCAAAGGAACAGAAGGAGGTTGAGGCACCCACTGGTACGAAAGAGGCCGTATCAAAGGAGAAGAATGACTCTAAGTCAGATATGGTTAGTTCTGAACACTTGCAATTTCCTACTACAATCCCTCACAATCACAATACCAGGTACAAGGCGAGGAAAAAAATATACTTCCAGAAGGACTCAACTTCGAAGACATAAAAACAAGTGATGTCTTCCTTATGTGAAGTAGACTTCCTTATATGAAGTAGACTTCTTTATCCGTATGAAGTAGACTTCCTTATGTGAAGTCGACTTCCGTATTGAAGTAGACTTTTAAATCCGTTTAGTCTTTGTTTGTTTTATTCGAACCTTTTAAACATATGCTGCGACTTTAATAGTATTTGTTTTCATAAATGATCATGTAACTTTTAAATCGAAATTTGCAGAACAAGCCAGGTCAATCTGAGACCCCGAAACCATCTCCAGCTGTTACTCGTACGAATACGAAGGTGGCAAAGATAGTCAGCGCTGATTCATCTGACACTGAGTCAGACCGACCTGTGTTTATTCGCACGGAAATCCCAACAGCTGCCGATTACACTGCTAGAGCCAAGAAACAAGAACCAAGGAAAGAAGCGGCCAGGATTGCGGCACAAGGCAAGATTGAAAGGGTTAAGAGGTTGGCATCAAGTCAACGTTACCCGTTTGTTGGTGATAACACTGCCAAGACTATCATTGCTGATAAGCCAGCCTCGTCAGCGTACAATCCTTTTGTTAAAGCAGACAAGGATTTGAAGAAGGTTTTTGTTGAATTCTTAAAGAAAGATCCGTAAGTTTACCAACTTTTATGATATGTTTCAAATTTTATATTGTTCGAAATCTAGTAACTTATATGTATCCAAACCCATTCATCACCCGCAGGACATACAAGAACAAGGTCCCAGAGAAATCCCGATGTTGTCTTTGGTGGCACGAACTGCAGACAAAAGCAGTGTGGCTACGAGATTCGGTAAGTCTACACTGAAAACTTCTACTTCAAGTATACTAGAAAACTTCGGTCTTCAATATTATATAACTTCGTTTTAAATCCATGTGGTTATCCAGCACATGGATGCGGTTTTGAACTGATATATCATTTGTGACATAGACAGGAGGGGTATCTTGGGGCAATTGCTGAAGCATCATCTCTGTTAAGGGATACGATAACTGAACCATCTCTGTTTTTTTGTCAATCTGATAATCTTCTACAGCCATTTCAAGAAGCTCAGCGTATGTACAACCGTGTCGCAAAAAAACATTCTCCCACCTTTGCGTCCATCCATATCAAAATGCCAAGACCCATTTCTCGTCACCCATACTCCGAAAACAACAGGTATTTGCGCCATTTACCTGAAAGAGTAAGCAGCAAGTCAAATACTCATTACACAGCTGACTACCCGTAGAAGTCTTAAATCAATAACCTAGATGCCTAACAAAACCAAAAACATGATTGATCCAAAAGTATAATATATTATCATGAAAAAAATATACAGAGGCAAGTACATAACCGATACAAAACAAATGAGGTACAAAATCAATAAGAAAAATTTATAAATTTCAACTAAACACTATTTCATTTAAACAGACTTCACTGATAACTCCAACAAGTTGACTTCCCAAATTAGTCTACCATTGTGACCTAACTGCCTATGAAAACCAGAAACTTGATTTCTCCATATGTATAATATGGATTCATGTCAAAAACATACAGATACAAGTAAATAACATGTATCAAAGAATACGTCAAGAAAATCTTAAAAATTATTCACCAATTTACAATAATTTGGTTTTCAATTTATGCTGACTTCATGTTGACATTAACGAGCAGACATAACAAAGACAATAACAGAAAAACTTCAAATGAAGTCTATTTCATGGGGTCTATTTTTGTAATTACAATTTTACAAAGCAGACTGCGAATGAAGACTACTATAAACGGTTGACTTCTTTTGTGGTCTTCCTTTGTTAATTTTTTGGTTAGTTTTGCAATTAAATAGATAAAACGAGGTAGACTTCAATGGGAAGTTCAATAGGTTAACTTCAAATATAGTCGACTCTGGTTAATTTTGCGATTGACCAACCCATTGACTTTACAGTATAGACTTTAACTATCCGTCAACAAGAAAAAGTAAACTTCGTCGTGGTTAGTTTTGCAATTGACCAAGTTTGACTTTCGCCAAGTAGACTTCGTACGAAGTCTACATTAATGATGACTTCGTTTGTAGTCTGCCGTGGTCATTTTTGCAATTGACCAACATTTGCATTTTTTAAAGAGTAGACTTCTTTTGCAGTCAACTAATTATTTTAATATATTTTTAATATATTAATATACGGTCAATGCTTAAATATTTTGGTCAATTACAAAAATAGTCACTATGGAAGTCTACTCGTTTATTATCGTAGGAAGACTTCTACTAGCAGTCATCACTAAGAAGTCAATAATTTGGTCAATTGCAAAAATACCCCTTAGTAGACTGCAAACGAGATATCGGTTGGAAGTATTGTAATGCAGTCTACACTATATTTTTTTGTTTTCAAGTGAAATTAAGGAGACTAGAATTTTAGTCTACGGGCTCGAAAGTCGATAAATTTTAAATTGCAAAACTGACCACATAGTAGACTTTACATGATATTATGACAGTTGGACTAACAAATGAAGTCTATTTTCGACAAAAAACAAAGAAAATCACAAAATCTACCGGAAAATAACCTTATCGGTGGTTGTTTCGCAATGTCAAGCACCAAGGACGTCGTATTTAGTCACCACTGAAGAAACACAGCGCCAATTTTCCTTGTTCACGAGATATAACAAGATTAACGAACTTTTATTTTTTTAGATTAAAATGGAGAGGAGATGGAAGAAAATGAAGTTCTCATAGCATTGGGTGTTATTTAAGCTTACAAATTTGGGTTGTTGAAGCATTAAGAGCTTCAAATTTGGTTGTTAATGGTGGTTGGAAAATTGATGTCAGTGGCACAACCGTAAATAAAAGAAGAAGATGAGGATATGGATGTAATAAACATTTTCGCCAGAAATTCAAATAAATCAGAAATAATGGCATTTCTGTGAATACATGGAATGCCAGAGGATTTAGTAGGGAGAAAGTGACAAATGTTGGAGAGAGAAAAAGAGAGGTCCAATTTTGCAATTGACTCAGATCAGGGGTCCAATTTTGCAATCATCCCTTCAAAATTTACCTAAAACATTTAATAATTAAATTGCAAAATTATTTTTGAAGTATCAATTAAATATATTTCCTATAAAATCATATGAAATGAAATTTAAAATCCCAAATATTAATTTAATTTTTAATCTCTTTTATATTCCCCTTAATTTAAGCTATATTGCTAGGTTATTCTATTGATTTTCTCTTTGTAGTAATTTTTTTTCTTTTTGGTAGGAGATGGGAGACAAAGGTCTCCGACCATAATTTATTCAAAAACTAAAAACTCACATACAAACTTGTCTTCGCAATGCAGTGCCATTAGCATCATCCGATAAAAGCGAAACAACCCTACTCGGAACTACCTCTAGAACATGAAAACCTAAATGAAGAGAAAACACATAGGCCGCTAAACCATCCGCCAAACGGTTAGCCTCCCTATACACATGCACAATACGGACACACCAGTCCCTTGAAATAAAGCCATGGCACAAGCGTACCAGGAACGACAGCGGATGCGAATCACTAACCTCTGTCTGAAGAAAACCGACCACCACTTCTGAATCAACCTCCAGTTCTAACCGAGACACTCTTTTACCCCACGCAAAATAAAGCCCGTAATATACACCCCATAACTCAGCAAGGACAGCCGAGCATATTCCAATATTGACTGCAAAACCACCTAACCACTTTCCTGTACCATCCCTTAACACCCCCGCAGCAGTAGCCAAACTCGTCCGATCCTGCGAGGCCCCATCCGTGTTCATCTTCAACCAACCCTCCCTAGGTGGTTTCCACGCGATCATTCTTTCTGTCCTCACCGGCTTATGCGCAGAACCTTTGTTTTTTAGAAACGCCTCTGATGTCTCCTTTGCCAAATCTTTTAAGAACAGCACTCTATCCCGACATTTTGGAAATGGGAATATAAATTTGTTTTTATATAGAAAATCATTAAATTACAAAATTTTGACTTAAAGAAACAATATAATGATCTTTATATAATTATATTTGGATCAAAAGAACTAAATATAATGATGAGTATACAAAAATATAATGATGAGTATACAAATTCTCAAAAAAAATTGGAGGTAAGAGTCTAAGAGAGAGTTAAAAATTTTGATTTAATAATTCTATTATAATAGTTAATTTTGTTAAAACATTGCATACTTTTAAAAATAAAATATATATACTTGTATGAAGATGATTTCTTTTGATTGATTCCCTCATTGGGCTTTGATTGAAATTAGTGTTGTTGAATCTGCATCGATAATTGTTTTTTAATAGCCACCAAATTTTTATTATACATATGTAATTGAACATTGAAAATAGTAAAAAGAGAAAGAAGGAAGGAAGAAATACATTAAAAAAAAAATTGAACAAAATATAAGATAAATCCAGCAAAATATATAATCACATTCTTACCATGAGTTTTGAATTCATGCAAGAACATAAACAAAACAAAGAAAATATTTAGAAATTGTGATATGGTGGATGATGATGTGAGAATGATTATTTAAAGGATTTCAAGGATGGAAGTTACATTTCTAATATAATTTTAGAGGAGTTACAATTATAATTTATAGTGTGTTTGAGTGAAAATGAATGAAAAAAAGTCAATTATATATTTTAAAGTGAATTATTATGTGGCTAGACTCATTTTTACACATTAATCGTTTAAAAGGAATATGAACATTTAATTCTCAAATAAACTTGATTTTTTTTGTAAAACCAACATATGTAAATTTAAATTTAACTATAGAAATTTAAACAATAAATATGAATAGATTAGAAAGGCAAGAAATATAAAAAAAAAATTATTTTTATATAAATAAAATAAAAATTGAAAACAATGTTAAATATATATATATATATATATAATACTTTCTAATTTAAAATATAGAATCAAACTCTTACAACACATGAGATATAACAACATTTTGATATTGGTGGGAGATGAGGAGAGAATGATTAATTATAAGATGATAATCCAAATTAGATAATGGAGATGAATCTTTAGAAATAAGAACAATGTAAAATATATATCATACAGTCTCTAAAATTAAAATTTTGCATTATAATTTTACAATGACATTTGATTTTTTGTAACCCATACAACAACAAAAAAAAAAAAATGAAAAATGATTTGAGGTATTGTGTAAGAGAATGAGAGAAGTGGAAGAGAATGGGAGAATATGAAAATGTGAACGTAAAAAATGCTAATATGAGAGAATGATAGAATCCTTATTTATATGATAAGAATTGATGAAAGTTAAAAAAAAAAGTGAGTGCATAATTATAATTTATTGTGTTTAAATAAAATTGAGTGGTGAAATATGATTAATGCATAATTTATTTATTTCAGTTATAATTTTATTTTAATGTGTGAGTTATAAATATATTGTGTTAATGGATCTTAAATATTGTTTAAGCAATTTGCATTAAATGAAAATCAACCAATAAAAAGAGAGTGAAAATGGATGGAAAAAGTCAATTATATATATTAAAGTGAATTATTTATGTGGCTAGACTCATTTTTACACATTGATTGTTTAAAAGGAATATGAACATCTAATTCTCAAATAAACTTGATTTTTTTTGTTAAAACCAACATATGTGAATTTAAATTTAACTATGAAAATTTAAAAAATAAATATGAATAGATTAGAAAGGCAAGAAATATAAAAGAAATATTTTATTTTTATATAAGTAAAATAAAAATTGAAAAATGTTAAATATATATAATACTTAAATTAAAATATAGAATCAAACTCTTACAACACATATGAGATATAACAACATTTTGATATTGGTGGGAGATGAGGAGAGAATGATTACTTATAAGATGATAATCCAAATTAGATAATGAAGATGAATCTTTAAAAATAAGAACAATATAAAATATATATCATCGGTCTCTAAAATTAAAATTTAATATTAAAATTTTACAATGATATTTCATTTGGTTTTTTGTAACCCATACAACAAAAATAAGAAATCAAAAATAAAATAAAAACGAAAAATGATTTGAATGATTGTGGAATAGAATGAGAAAAATATAAGAGAATGAGAGAATATAAAAATGTGAAAGTAAAAGAATGCTAATCCAAATTAGATAATAGAGATGAATCATTAAAAAAATAAGAACAATATAAAATATATATCATACAGGTTCTAAAATTAAAATTTAGCATTAAAATTTTACAATAATATTTTATTTGGTTTTTTGTAAACTATACAACAAAAATAAGAAATCAAAAACAAAAATAAAAATAAGAAAATGATTTGAGGTATTATGGAAGAGAATGAGAGAAATGGAAGAGAATGAGAGAATATGAAAATGTGAAAGCTAAAGAATGCTAATATGAGAGAATGTGAGAATGTTTATTTATATGATAAGATTTGATGGAAGTTACAAAAGAAAAGTGAGTGAATAACTATAATTTATTGTGTTTGAATAAAATTGAGTAGTGGAATATGATTAATGCATAATTTATTTTATTTCAGTTATAATTTTATTTTAATGTTTGAGTTATAAATATATTGTGTTAATTGGCTCTTAAATATTGTTTAAAAATTTAACAATTAAAAAGCAAATAAAAAATAAATAAACTAGAAAACATTAAAAGAAAATCAACCAATAAAAAAAACCAAAACTTTACTCTTTGTATATATGATTGGAGCATCATTTCACCAAAATATCTATCGATTTGGTTCAACCAACTCTTCGTTTGCAGATCGTGACGACCAAATTTCGATTGCCTATGATGACCAGCGGATTAGAGAGAGTTTCAGTTTCTTCTCGATTCTCCTCTAAAATCACATGAATGAGATCGGGATCTGGTCATGCGAAAGACAGAAGAAAGAACACAAAAAAAATTTACGCGCAAGTTTGTTTTTTTCTTTGTTTTACTTTTACTTACTCCTATTCCCCGTATGACACGTGTTCTAAGAATTCAGCTATGAAAATCTTAGCTAAAATATTTCCCATTTTCATTTATTTATTTTGCTTTAATCACTAAGAAATTTGTTATCATATACTCCCGTTGGAGATGATCTAAGAAAACGAAACAGGGTTTGTTATGTTTTGCGTCCCTACTCTGCACTCTTTGACTTCTTCTTCTTCTTCTTCGTGCTGTGGCCATCATCAGTCTCCTCGTCTCCTCCAGCTTTACTCTTCTTTTTCTTCTTCTCTGATTTCTCATTCTCCTCTGCTGTCTCCATCTTCCTCTTTTCTTTCTTCTTCTTTTTCTCTGACTTGTCCTCTTCCATTGCCACCACCTCTTCTTCTTCTTCTTCTTCTTCTTCTTCTTCTTCTTCTTCACCCTTTGCCTTCTTCTTCTTGCTTTTCTTTGCTGAGACATCCTTCCCTTCATCATCTAAACCAGGAACAGATCAAACACTGAGTCCACCATCACTCTAGGAGAACTCTGTTTTCAACTAAAAAAAGCTATACACGAAATACCATTCTTTTGCAGATTCTCTATGACTTCCTTCATTACATCCACATTCTTGCGTGGGGCAACACCTTTGTCATAAAATTCCAGCCTTTCCTCAACTTGTTCACGAAGCTTCTCACCAAAGGCAGTAGTTGCACCATCTGCGTAGGACATATCAAGGTACATAATTTAAAACTTAACAGCATTTCTCACAACACAAAGCTCTTCTCCAGGGTTGTCAGAACTATACCAGCGAAACAATCAATCCGGGATGCTATAGAGCACTTGTTAGCAAGATAACGAGCGATACGACCCTTGTTCTTAGCAGAGGCTCGGCCAATGAAGGAAGAATGGAAAATCAACCCATACTTGGGAGTGTTTCCACGTGTTTTAAGTGCCCTGAAACATCAGGGCAGTACATGTCACACGCAACACTAAAAGAAAAACTTGGGAAAATTAATATAAGACAGGGCCAGATATTGAACCTGAAAAGCGCCTTCTCAGCTCCAAGAATCTGGAGGGTGGATGATGGGCATTTAGCAAGGTTAGTCAGACTTCCAGCATGTGAAATCAAACGAGCACCAACCATTTCTCCAATCAAAGCTGCCAAATTAGGGGCAATGTCGCTCATCTTGGTAACGAGATAATCGTAGAGCTTCTTCCTGTAGTCAGCAAGATCCATAACTCTCTGAGCAAAGGTCTGTACGTTGATCAGGTCAACTGGTGACAAATCCTGACCTGTCAATAGGTAAGAAAATAACCGTCTCAGAACAATTGATATTAGAAACACTCATTTATTCATTGCTATAAAAAAAAACACGGCTCATGAAATATACCCATGGAAGCTTTTCCAGCTTCGACGACCTCCTTTGCCTTATCTTCATCCCCTAAGACTTCAGTAAGCATTGGGATGTGGTCTTCAGTCAACTTTGACTTGTCATCAATCATCTTTGAAACACGGGCGTAAAGATAGTTGTCATTAACTATCTTCACTAGCTCGGGGAAGTGCCACGAATACCATTCCCTGTGAGAACATTGTAACCAGTTCAGCTACCAATATTTCTCAAAGGTAAATTGCAACACAGAATCTGAAAGGGAAAAAAAGCACAAAACAAACCTGACTCTCATGGCAAAGGAATTGATATCCTTGTCAAGGGTGTCAAGCAGGAAAATAGCTTGAATAACCATGTTATCCACTCGGTTAACATTGAACTTCACCTTGGCTCTGCTGTAGCTATGAGCTAACCCAAGCTGAGATTTTTCAAGATCACCAGGCTACACAAATATAAAATGTTCATGAGAACACAAACCATAGGTAACGAGCAAAAAGACAAGAGAAGGCCTTTAAATACAAAGAAGGATGGCACACCTTTAGGTCCTTGATGAACCTATCAAAATGCTGGCGTACACCTCTAAGAAGCTCAAGTACGAACTCATTGCTCTGGCATGGGATTTTAGTTGCTTCAAAAATATGTGAACCGAGTTTAGGCTCAGCCAATCCTAAGCTAAACTTGGGTTTCTTTCCCTCCTTGACTTTAGGAAGATTCAACTCCAGGAAACTTCTAAGCTCGTCAGTCATAACACCTACCAACATCATATAAATCCAATTCCAGAGATCAAGGATATAATCAAAACAATGAAACAAAATCAGGACGCAAACAGATATATAAAACAAGAATCAATTGAAGCGCTTTCAACAATATATATATACAGGGGTTTTGAACTATGAGGTTTTAAATCTAAGGGTTTAACTTTTTAAGCTGAACCAAACACCTAAGCGATAGTCTCTGTTCTAGCTCTAAATCGAAGAACAAGCAGTGTATATAACAAGATAAACTCAACACAACACAACACAACACATGCAAATACAAAACAAGGAAAAAATGGGTAAAGAAGAGTCACTTTCGGTGATGGCGTTGGTTTGGTTGAGAGCATCACGAGCAGACTCGAAGGGGTGAAACGCTGTGAGCTGAACTACACGGCCAAAACGACTGAGGTCAGAGACGGAGGTCCGAACGGCCTCAGTGTTCTGTCCGATCTCATCTAGTCCGTGCACCTCGAAGATGGCATAGCCTGAAGAAGATTCGTACTGCAAATACATCGCCATTTTTGGAGGAGAAGAAACTAAAACCCTAACAACTCTACTGAGCGAGATAAATACACAATGAGCCGAAATTAGGGTTTCGGGGGTTGGGTTTAATACGATTTGTTTGATGGCGCTGCTTTGAACAATTTAATGGGCCTGGCCCATTATACGGCCTCTTAATTGTATTAGTGTGTATATATAAACATGATGGTAATTAATTTGGTCCTTATTCTACATCACGTCGTTGTTTATGCAGATGCTGATGTGCGTTTAGCTAGAAGGATTAAACGCGATACTGTTGAGAAGGGCAGAGATATTGCCACTATTCTTGACCAGGTTTGTGTCGCTCTATGCAAAGAATTTCGTTAATATCTCATAATTTATGTTTTGCGCTGACTCTTCATTTATGTTTTGATTGTGGAAACTTTATAATGCAGTACTCGAAGTTTGTGAAGCCAGCATTTGAGGATTTTATTCTACCAACGNATTTTTGAAGTATCAATTAAATATATTTCCTATAAAATCATATGAAATGAAATTTAAAATCCCAAATATTAATTTAATTTTTAATCTCTTTTATATTCCCCTTAATTTAAGCTATATTGCTAGGTTATTCTATTGATTTTCTCTTTGTAGTAATTTTTTTTCTTTTTGGTAGGAGATGGGAGACAAAGGTCTCCGACCATAATTTATTCAAAAACTAAAAACTCACATACAAACTTGTCTTCGCAATGCAGTGCCATTAGCATCATCCGATAAAAGCGAAACAACCCTACTCGGAACTACCTCTAGAACATGAAAACCTAAATGAAGAGAAAACACATAGGCCGCTAAACCATCCGCCAAACGGTTAGCCTCCCTATACACATGCACAATACGGACACACCAGTCCCTTGAAATAAAGCCATGGCACAAGCGTACCAGGAACGACAGCGGATGCGAATCACTAACCTCTGTCTGAAGAAAACCGACCACCACTTCTGAATCAACCTCCAGTTCTAACCGAGACACTCTTTTACCCCACGCAAAATAAAGCCCGTAATATACACCCCATAACTCAGCAAGGACAGCCGAGCATATTCCAATATTGACTGCAAAACCACCTAACCACTTTCCTGTACCATCCCTTAACACCCCCGCAGCAGTAGCCAAACTCGTCCGATCCTGCGAGGCCCCATCCGTGTTCATCTTCAACCAACCCTCCCTAGGTGGTTTCCACGCGATCATTCTTTCTGTCCTCACCGGCTTATGCGCAGAACCTTTGTTTTTTAGAAACGCCTCTGATGTCTCCTTTGCCAAATCTTTTAAGAACAGCACTCTATCCCGACATTTTGGAAATGGGAATATAAATTTGTTTTTATATAGAAAATCATTAAATTACAAAATTTTGACTTAAAGAAACAATATAATGATCTTTATATAATTATATTTGGATCAAAAGAACTAAATATAATGATGAGTATACAAAAATATAATGATGAGTATACAAATTCTCAAAAAAAATTGGAGGTAAGAGTCTAAGAGAGAGTTAAAAATTTTGATTTAATAATTCTATTATAATAGTTAATTTTGTTAAAACATTGCATACTTTTAAAAATAAAATATATATACTTGTATGAAGATGATTTCTTTTGATTGATTCCCTCATTGGGCTTTGATTGAAATTAGTGTTGTTGAATCTGCATCGATAATTGTTTTTTAATAGCCACCAAATTTTTATTATACATATGTAATTGAACATTGAAAATAGTAAAAAGAGAAAGAAGGAAGGAAGAAATACATTAAAAAAAAAATTGAACAAAATATAAGATAAATCCAGCAAAATATATAATCACATTCTTACCATGAGTTTTGAATTCATGCAAGAACATAAACAAAACAAAGAAAATATTTAGAAATTGTGATATGGTGGATGATGATGTGAGAATGATTATTTAAAGGATTTCAAGGATGGAAGTTACATTTCTAATATAATTTTAGAGGAGTTACAATTATAATTTATAGTGTGTTTGAGTGAAAATGAATGAAAAAAAGTCAATTATATATTTTAAAGTGAATTATTATGTGGCTAGACTCATTTTTACACATTAATCGTTTAAAAGGAATATGAACATTTAATTCTCAAATAAACTTGATTTTTTTTGTAAAACCAACATATGTAAATTTAAATTTAACTATAGAAATTTAAACAATAAATATGAATAGATTAGAAAGGCAAGAAATATAAAAAAAAAATTATTTTTATATAAATAAAATAAAAATTGAAAACAATGTTAAATATATATATATATATATATAATACTTTCTAATTTAAAATATAGAATCAAACTCTTACAACACATGAGATATAACAACATTTTGATATTGGTGGGAGATGAGGAGAGAATGATTAATTATAAGATGATAATCCAAATTAGATAATGGAGATGAATCTTTAGAAATAAGAACAATGTAAAATATATATCATACAGTCTCTAAAATTAAAATTTTGCATTATAATTTTACAATGACATTTGATTTTTTGTAACCCATACAACAACAAAAAAAAAAAAATGAAAAATGATTTGAGGTATTGTGTAAGAGAATGAGAGAAGTGGAAGAGAATGGGAGAATATGAAAATGTGAACGTAAAAAATGCTAATATGAGAGAATGATAGAATCCTTATTTATATGATAAGAATTGATGAAAGTTAAAAAAAAAAGTGAGTGCATAATTATAATTTATTGTGTTTAAATAAAATTGAGTGGTGAAATATGATTAATGCATAATTTATTTATTTCAGTTATAATTTTATTTTAATGTGTGAGTTATAAATATATTGTGTTAATGGATCTTAAATATTGTTTAAGCAATTTGCATTAAATGAAAATCAACCAATAAAAAGAGAGTGAAAATGGATGGAAAAAGTCAATTATATATATTAAAGTGAATTATTTATGTGGCTAGACTCATTTTTACACATTGATTGTTTAAAAGGAATATGAACATCTAATTCTCAAATAAACTTGATTTTTTTTGTTAAAACCAACATATGTGAATTTAAATTTAACTATGAAAATTTAAAAAATAAATATGAATAGATTAGAAAGGCAAGAAATATAAAAGAAATATTTTATTTTTATATAAGTAAAATAAAAATTGAAAAATGTTAAATATATATAATACTTAAATTAAAATATAGAATCAAACTCTTACAACACATATGAGATATAACAACATTTTGATATTGGTGGGAGATGAGGAGAGAATGATTACTTATAAGATGATAATCCAAATTAGATAATGAAGATGAATCTTTAAAAATAAGAACAATATAAAATATATATCATCGGTCTCTAAAATTAAAATTTAATATTAAAATTTTACAATGATATTTCATTTGGTTTTTTGTAACCCATACAACAAAAATAAGAAATCAAAAATAAAATAAAAACGAAAAATGATTTGAATGATTGTGGAATAGAATGAGAAAAATATAAGAGAATGAGAGAATATAAAAATGTGAAAGTAAAAGAATGCTAATCCAAATTAGATAATAGAGATGAATCATTAAAAAAATAAGAACAATATAAAATATATATCATACAGGTTCTAAAATTAAAATTTAGCATTAAAATTTTACAATAATATTTTATTTGGTTTTTTGTAAACTATACAACAAAAATAAGAAATCAAAAACAAAAATAAAAATAAGAAAATGATTTGAGGTATTATGGAAGAGAATGAGAGAAATGGAAGAGAATGAGAGAATATGAAAATGTGAAAGCTAAAGAATGCTAATATGAGAGAATGTGAGAATGTTTATTTATATGATAAGATTTGATGGAAGTTACAAAAGAAAAGTGAGTGAATAACTATAATTTATTGTGTTTGAATAAAATTGAGTAGTGGAATATGATTAATGCATAATTTATTTTATTTCAGTTATAATTTTATTTTAATGTTTGAGTTATAAATATATTGTGTTAATTGGCTCTTAAATATTGTTTAAAAATTTAACAATTAAAAAGCAAATAAAAAATAAATAAACTAGAAAACATTAAAAGAAAATCAACCAATAAAAAAAACCAAAACTTTACTCTTTGTATATATGATTGGAGCATCATTTCACCAAAATATCTATCGATTTGGTTCAACCAACTCTTCGTTTGCAGATCGTGACGACCAAATTTCGATTGCCTATGATGACCAGCGGATTAGAGAGAGTTTCAGTTTCTTCTCGATTCTCCTCTAAAATCACATGAATGAGATCGGGATCTGGTCATGCGAAAGACAGAAGAAAGAACACAAAAAAAATTTACGCGCAAGTTTGTTTTTTTCTTTGTTTTACTTTTACTTACTCCTATTCCCCGTATGACACGTGTTCTAAGAATTCAGCTATGAAAATCTTAGCTAAAATATTTCCCATTTTCATTTATTTATTTTGCTTTAATCACTAAGAAATTTGTTATCATATACTCCCGTTGGAGATGATCTAAGAAAACGAAACAGGGTTTGTTATGTTTTGCGTCCCTACTCTGCACTCTTTGACTTCTTCTTCTTCTTCTTCGTGCTGTGGCCATCATCAGTCTCCTCGTCTCCTCCAGCTTTACTCTTCTTTTTCTTCTTCTCTGATTTCTCATTCTCCTCTGCTGTCTCCATCTTCCTCTTTTCTTTCTTCTTCTTTTTCTCTGACTTGTCCTCTTCCATTGCCACCACCTCTTCTTCTTCTTCTTCTTCTTCTTCTTCTTCTTCTTCTTCACCCTTTGCCTTCTTCTTCTTGCTTTTCTTTGCTGAGACATCCTTCCCTTCATCATCTAAACCAGGAACAGATCAAACACTGAGTCCACCATCACTCTAGGAGAACTCTGTTTTCAACTAAAAAAAGCTATACACGAAATACCATTCTTTTGCAGATTCTCTATGACTTCCTTCATTACATCCACATTCTTGCGTGGGGCAACACCTTTGTCATAAAATTCCAGCCTTTCCTCAACTTGTTCACGAAGCTTCTCACCAAAGGCAGTAGTTGCACCATCTGCGTAGGACATATCAAGGTACATAATTTAAAACTTAACAGCATTTCTCACAACACAAAGCTCTTCTCCAGGGTTGTCAGAACTATACCAGCGAAACAATCAATCCGGGATGCTATAGAGCACTTGTTAGCAAGATAACGAGCGATACGACCCTTGTTCTTAGCAGAGGCTCGGCCAATGAAGGAAGAATGGAAAATCAACCCATACTTGGGAGTGTTTCCACGTGTTTTAAGTGCCCTGAAACATCAGGGCAGTACATGTCACACGCAACACTAAAAGAAAAACTTGGGAAAATTAATATAAGACAGGGCCAGATATTGAACCTGAAAAGCGCCTTCTCAGCTCCAAGAATCTGGAGGGTGGATGATGGGCATTTAGCAAGGTTAGTCAGACTTCCAGCATGTGAAATCAAACGAGCACCAACCATTTCTCCAATCAAAGCTGCCAAATTAGGGGCAATGTCGCTCATCTTGGTAACGAGATAATCGTAGAGCTTCTTCCTGTAGTCAGCAAGATCCATAACTCTCTGAGCAAAGGTCTGTACGTTGATCAGGTCAACTGGTGACAAATCCTGACCTGTCAATAGGTAAGAAAATAACCGTCTCAGAACAATTGATATTAGAAACACTCATTTATTCATTGCTATAAAAAAAAACACGGCTCATGAAATATACCCATGGAAGCTTTTCCAGCTTCGACGACCTCCTTTGCCTTATCTTCATCCCCTAAGACTTCAGTAAGCATTGGGATGTGGTCTTCAGTCAACTTTGACTTGTCATCAATCATCTTTGAAACACGGGCGTAAAGATAGTTGTCATTAACTATCTTCACTAGCTCGGGGAAGTGCCACGAATACCATTCCCTGTGAGAACATTGTAACCAGTTCAGCTACCAATATTTCTCAAAGGTAAATTGCAACACAGAATCTGAAAGGGAAAAAAAGCACAAAACAAACCTGACTCTCATGGCAAAGGAATTGATATCCTTGTCAAGGGTGTCAAGCAGGAAAATAGCTTGAATAACCATGTTATCCACTCGGTTAACATTGAACTTCACCTTGGCTCTGCTGTAGCTATGAGCTAACCCAAGCTGAGATTTTTCAAGATCACCAGGCTACACAAATATAAAATGTTCATGAGAACACAAACCATAGGTAACGAGCAAAAAGACAAGAGAAGGCCTTTAAATACAAAGAAGGATGGCACACCTTTAGGTCCTTGATGAACCTATCAAAATGCTGGCGTACACCTCTAAGAAGCTCAAGTACGAACTCATTGCTCTGGCATGGGATTTTAGTTGCTTCAAAAATATGTGAACCGAGTTTAGGCTCAGCCAATCCTAAGCTAAACTTGGGTTTCTTTCCCTCCTTGACTTTAGGAAGATTCAACTCCAGGAAACTTCTAAGCTCGTCAGTCATAACACCTACCAACATCATATAAATCCAATTCCAGAGATCAAGGATATAATCAAAACAATGAAACAAAATCAGGACGCAAACAGATATATAAAACAAGAATCAATTGAAGCGCTTTCAACAATATATATATACAGGGGTTTTGAACTATGAGGTTTTAAATCTAAGGGTTTAACTTTTTAAGCTGAACCAAACACCTAAGCGATAGTCTCTGTTCTAGCTCTAAATCGAAGAACAAGCAGTGTATATAACAAGATAAACTCAACACAACACAACACAACACATGCAAATACAAAACAAGGAAAAAATGGGTAAAGAAGAGTCACTTTCGGTGATGGCGTTGGTTTGGTTGAGAGCATCACGAGCAGACTCGAAGGGGTGAAACGCTGTGAGCTGAACTACACGGCCAAAACGACTGAGGTCAGAGACGGAGGTCCGAACGGCCTCAGTGTTCTGTCCGATCTCATCTAGTCCGTGCACCTCGAAGATGGCATAGCCTGAAGAAGATTCGTACTGCAAATACATCGCCATTTTTGGAGGAGAAGAAACTAAAACCCTAACAACTCTACTGAGCGAGATAAATACACAATGAGCCGAAATTAGGGTTTCGGGGGTTGGGTTTAATACGATTTGTTTGATGGCGCTGCTTTGAACAATTTAATGGGCCTGGCCCATTATACGGCCTCTTAATTGTATTAGTGTGTATATATAAACATGATGGTAATTAATTTGGTCCTTATTCTACATCACGTCGTTGTTTATGCAGATGCTGATGTGCGTTTAGCTAGAAGGATTAAACGCGATACTGTTGAGAAGGGCAGAGATATTGCCACTATTCTTGACCAGGTTTGTGTCGCTCTATGCAAAGAATTTCGTTAATATCTCATAATTTATGTTTTGCGCTGACTCTTCATTTATGTTTTGATTGTGGAAACTTTATAATGCAGTACTCGAAGTTTGTGAAGCCAGCATTTGAGGATTTTATTCTACCAACGAAGAAATACGCAGATATAATAATTCCCCGAGGAGGTGATAACCATGTTGCTATTGATTTGATTGTGCAACACATCCACACAAAGCTCGGTCAACATGATCTCTGTAAAATCTATCCAAATCTTTATGTTATTCAATCAACTTTTCAGGTTTCACTTATTCTCCTTTCTCTCGTCTAATCAACCAACAGTAATAATTTCTGGCTTAATGATCAGAAAGACTGATACTTTAGCCGGTTGGTTACAGATACGTGGGATGCACACTCTAATCCGAGACTCTAAAACAACAAAGCATGACTTCATCTTCTACTCCGATCGATTGATTCGTTTGGTGGGTGCTAAATTAGTTTTCTGTTGCGTATTATTTCGATATGTTTGCTTTATTAATGTCCTCTCGCCAGGTGGTTGAGCACGGCCTCGGGCACCTTCCCTTCACAGAAAAGCAAGTGGTCACTCCCACAGGTTAGCTAATGACGAATATTATATTTTACTGCAGTCTTGCAGCAGAAATCTCCAACCAGAGTGAGATAAGAAACTCATGATGTTTGTTAAATGTAGGATCTGTGTATTCGGGTGTGGACTTCTGTAAGAGGCTGTGTGGTGTCTCAGTTATCAGAAGGTAAAAAAGACCAACTCAAACACTTGACACCGGGTTGTTGTTGTGGTCAAGAAGACCATATATATAATGATTCTGTCTTTGAACACAGCGGTGAGAGTATGGAGAACGCTCTAAGAGCATGCTGCAAAGGAATCAAAATTGGAAAGATTCTGATTCATAGAGAAGGGGACAACGGGCAACAGGTTTGTAACTTGTTTTATGTTCATCCTCTGTTAATCACTTGGTCCTAACTACTTTTGTGGCACCTACCAGCTTATCTACGAGAAGCTACCCTCAGACATTTCGGAAAGGCATGTGCTTTTGCTAGACCCAATCCTGGGGACAGGTCTGTGTTCTGTGAACTCTGTACTACTACTGGTGGTGAGCACAAAAGACAAGATATAATAGGAAGATAACTAGAGCATGTTTGTGTACAGGAAACTCGGCGGTGCAAGCAATAAGACTGCTCATAAGCAAAGGCGTGCCTGAGTCCAACATCATATTTCTCAATCTCATATCTGTAAGTTTGAAAAGCAAAAACGTTTAGGCTTCTTCTCTCTCTACATAGCTTAAACTGTAAAAAAGAAATAAAATGGTATGGGGGGGGGGGTTTTTGTGTGTGTGGTTCAGGCACCTCAAGGAGTAAATGTGGTGTGCAAAAAGTTCCCAAGGATAAAGATTGTGACTTCTGAGATAGACATCGGTTTGAATGATCAATTCCGAGTTGTTCCCGGTATGGGGGAGTTTGGAGACCGCTATTTTGGGACGGATGATGAGTGAGAGTGAGAGAGAGCTTTTTTGCCTTGCTCTGAAAATTTTGATAAATTATTTTTGGTTTTCAAATATGTTATACGGATTTCATGATCACACCTATACGTATACCACCAACAAACAAATTTCCAAGTAATGTAAACACAGTTGGTTTGGGTCCATCATCCACGTGTGTCTCACTCTCTCTACTCCAGTTGACCATTGACGTAACTCCAATGGGACGATAAAACCAATCGAGCTCTATTAACGTGAAGGGAGTTTACTCCGGATAAACCAAACCGAACCATGTTTTTAGTGTGGTTTAAATGAATTTAATTTTTAGCTCTGAAAAACCAAACCGGAAAAAAAGAAAAAGTGGATTTTAAAACCAAAGTTTATTTATAAACTAATAATCTCCGATGATGGCTCTCGTGTCAAAGAAGAAGTAGCAGATGAAAAAGTAGACCATAAGGCAACAAAGATAACAGTACCAATCACAAGTAGACATTTCATGAACAGGTAACAACAATCCGAGAATCTAAAGACAAAAGCAGGGATTAAAAACACGTTCATCATATCTGAAAAGGGGGATACCAAAACGCAAAGTCAACCACAATCTATCATCAGGCTCCTGTTACTGCTATGTGTGCTATCCATCCAGTGGTCGAACTATCTGATAAATTTATGCAAAAATTAGTAAGGCAACAAAGATAACAATACCAATCACAAGTAGACATTTCATGAACAGGTAACAACAATCCGAGAATCTAAAGGTAGGCAAGACAAAAGCAGGGATTAAAAACACGTTCATCATATCTGAAAAGGGGATACCATAACGCAAAGTTAACCACAATCTATCATCAGGCTCCTGTTACTGCTATGTGTGCTATCCATCCAGTGGTCGAACTATCTACCCACTATCTAAACATGCGTATTTTCTCATTTTCCTCCTCTATCCTCCATGTTTTCTTACCATAAAGCAAATTATTTCTCATGTTCAAGAGGAAAATACAAATATATTTGTCTAAATCACTATAACACGTACTACGTTTTTACTGATAAAAAGCAAGAGCAAAGGGTTGTTTTATGTAATTGGAAAAACGTACACTCAATTACTATTATAAAGTAAGGGCAAAAAACTTGAAAACGATATATCAAATATAAGATTTGTAAGATATATAAGAGGTTAGTTGGTAAATGCAATTTGCTTTGCTCAAATATAAGGTAGTAACCATAGGCAATTCACAAGACTGGAATAGCAAATTACCTCATCAGAGTCACTTCTTCTTCTTATCTTCCCTCGCCTTCTTGTCTTTCTTCTTCTGCTCCTTCTTCTCCTTCTTCTCCTTATCCATTATCTTCTCCAAAGCTGATGAAAGAGTCGCTCTTGCTTCTTTCTTTGCAGCGCTCAGACTCCCCATCAGCTTGTAGTAGGAAGATTCTGACTTCTTATTCCCCGCGGTAGCTTCACACATTTCAAGAGAATGAGTAGCACGTGCTATATAACCCTCTAAAGACTCCTTCATTTCCATATTAATGGATCGAGGTACTATATCTTGAACTTTCTGTAAATGCACTTTAAAATCGTGTAAAGAGAGTAGGTATTCGTCTTTATCCTTCTTCTCCTTCTTCTCCTCCTTCTCCTTATCCATTATCTTCTCCAAAGCTGATGAAAGAGTCTCTCTTGCTTCTTTCTTTGCAACGCTCAGAGTCTCCATCAGCATGTCGCAGGAATATTCTGAGTTATTATTCCCCAAGGAAGCTTCATACTCCTTAAGAGCAGCAGCAGCACTGGCTATGTAAGTCTCCAAAAGCTGCTTCATTTCCATATCAATAGATCTTGGAAGTATCTCTTCAATCTTCTTAATAAGCATTTTATAATCGTGACAAGAGAGTAGGTAGTCGTCTTTCTTCTTCTTCTCCTTCTTCTCCTCTTTCTCCTTATCCATTATCTTTTTCAAAGCTGATGAAAGAGTCTCTCTTGCTTCTTTCTTTGCAACGCTCAGAGTCTCCATCAGCATGTCGCAGGAATATTCTGAGTTATTATTCCCCAAGGAAGCTTCATACTCCTTAAGAGCAGCAGCAGCACTGGCTATGTAACTCTCCAAAAGCTCCTTCATCTCCATATCAATGGATCTAGGCAGGATCTCTTCAATCTTCTTAATATACAATTTATACCCGTGACAAGAACGTAGGTAGTCGTCTTTCTTCTTCTTCTCCTCTTTCTCCTTATCAATTATCTTCTCCAAAGCTGATGAAAGAGTCTCTCTTGCTTCTTTCTTTGCAACGCTCAGAGTCTCCATCAGCATGTCGCAGGAATATTCTGAGTTATTATTCCCCAAGGAAGCTTCATACTCCTTAAGAGCAGCAGCAGCACTTGCTATGTAACTCTCCAAAAGCTGCTTCATCTCCATATCAATCGATCGAGGTAGTATCTCTTCAATCTTCTTAATATGCACTTTATACTCGTGACAAGAAAGTAGGTACTGCCTTCTACTAGCTTGAAGGCTATCCACAGTATCCTCCTTTGACACCACCACAGCACCAGTCATCTTCTTCTCCTTAGCTACCACCACAGCACCAGTCATATTCTCCTCCTTCGTCTCCTCGTTCTCCTTAGCTACCACCACAGCACCAGCCATCTTCTTCTCCTTCGTCTCCTCGTTCTCCATAGCTACCACAACAGCACTACTGGCACTGGCACTATCCAAGGATTGCTGCTCTTCCCTTGAAAACATGTGAAATCTTCTTTCAACCTCAGGAAAGCGTATTAGAGTCCTGCGATTTTGAATCTGTGGCAGCGTCATCATAAACAGACTACCTGAGGAAGAGAAGAAGAAGAAGTTAAATGTAATCCAAAAACCTAAATAAGTACACACACATATCTCAAAATCTCAATCTGATCTGTACCTTTAGACCGATTCTTTAAAGCATCAGTAGTAACTCCTTCAGAATCGCTCAAGCATCTGTCGAACTGATTTGTTAACTTGTTCATCATCTCCGATGAACTAGCCACACGTTCAAAATCCCATAGCCCTACGCGGTTGTTACTCGATCCAGTACCGTCAGGAGATAAGAAACTGAGAAAAGCCAAATTGTTGCTTGGGATGATGCTTGATCCTGTTTCTCCGGTACCGTCGGGATGGTTCGCTATGGAAGCGAGAGAAGAGGATCAAGATAAAGAAACTTAGAAAAAGCTTAACAGCGAAAGTGAGATCAATTTCTCACCTGCGATATCGATGGTAGAGCACGAGGATCGAAGTGCTTCTGAGTCAAAATTGGCATCAGCGGTTGGTACTGTGAGATTCGTCATCTGAGTTTCCCCTCCGGTCTCACCTCTGTTGCTTGCGATGATAGAGCACGGGGATCGACGCGTTTCTCCTCCGACGATCTTGACATCACCGGTTGTGTCAAAATTTACATCACCGGTACCGTCGGGATGGTTCTCTACGGAAGCGGATGAATGGAGATAAGAAACTTAGAGAAAAACAAGAAAAAAAGCAAAAACTGAGAGAGGAATGCAAAAACGGTATCTCACCTGAGATGATAGACGAAGAAGACGATCCGAGTTTTTCTTCTTCCACGGATTCAAGATTCGCAATAACGCCGGTGGGATTCGTCATCGGATTTGATGTTCTCCGTCGGGATGGTTCGCTACGAAATGAAACTAGTGAGAGAGAGAGAGAGAGAGAGAGAGAGAGAGGATGAAGAAGCTACGAAACAGAAAAGACAAAAAAAAAAGTGAGAGGAGCGCAAGAGGTTTTTTCACCTGCAAATGGTGGACTATTTGTTTCTTGTGTTGTTAGAGAAGGAGACGGTTAGAGCAGAGCAAAGCAGAGAGCAGAGAGTCCACTTTTTTTCCTCTTTCTCTTTCTGTTATTCTTGTACGGATACATCTTTGCAGTTTTGCCACGTGTCTTGTAAGCCCACGCATCGCCGACTTTCTCACAACCCATTGGCAACAGATCGCATGAGAACACCATTTTTTCAGAATAGAGAGGAAGAAGAAGAAGAAGAAAAAAAAAAAAAAAAAAAAATCAGGTTCGAAAAAGCGGCTAGGTTTCTGTTGCTGCTTATCTCTCCTCTCCTCTCCTCTCCTCTCCTTTATATAGATAGTGTAGAAGAAAAAACTTGTGGTTGTGGCTTTTTGTTTTTGTTTTTGTTACGTGTCATGTCCCTAACCTCTACTTTTTTTTTCTTTTGTAAACGTGCCAGGTCAGTCAGTCATTCTTTGTCATTATTTCTTTTAAATCCTTTAATAGAAGAGATGCTTTCCTCACTCACTCTCAAGACCACACATGTGAATTGCTTTGCATAATTAACGTTATTATCTTAAAGAAACTTTAGATTTCCAAATCACTATTTTTATTATTATTTCAATCTGAATATGTCTTGAAATAATATTATTTAACCTCTCTTTCTCTTGGTTGATGCTACAAAGGTACAAAACTGAGGATTGCTTCATACAACAACCTTTCTTTACAAACAGACCAGCAGAACCCAAACATATAATAAGACTATAGACAAATCAAATCTTTTGAGACAATTGGTGTTTTTTTCCTTTTCTTTTTCTCTCCTCCTCAAAAAACAAGGCCCATCATATTAATATCCGGACCGTTTGGATACAACTCTTATTATTGGCCAAAGTAGTCAAGTCTAAAGAAAGGATTGGTGGAAAATGCATATTAATGAACCAGAAAAATCGAACATTCACATAAAAAGTCTCTAATCAATAATGAAAGACTATTTGTGTAAATTAAAGGAAGACTATATATGAAGCGAAAGGAAGTGTTTAATATTTTACGTCTCTTCAGCAGCTTGCTTACTATAAGTTAGGATTAGAGGAGGTTGATAGGATTAGGAAGGAAGTTAGGATTATATGCCAAATATAACATGTAGTAGGTCGTGGTGGTGGATCTTTTCTTTAACTTCTCTTTCAACATTCTTTGTATTTATTAGCTGCCAAATTTCATCTTAATATAATTTGTTGATTGATTCTTTTGTAAATAACTAAGGAATTTGGCAGTATATATATATATATATATATATATTTCTCTCATTGGACCATATAGATGCCATCAGTTTTATGGGTTCTGGATGCAGATGGTGATCACCACAACAACACCGATAACTATTATCAGTGACTCAAACGAGAATTGACAGGCTAGAGAACTTGTTATGCGCCATGTTAGCGGGCACATTAGAGAGTGAGAGAGAGAGCATGGGGCCTATATATTTTTAGTCTCCTCTCTATATATTCTTGAAACCATATCTCGTATAAAAATAATATCTTGAATGAAGTGAAATATTGGAAAAAGAATCAGAGCAAGATATTGTAGAGGATACATCAAAATTCACAGTTCAATATCAGATTGATACTCTAAAAATAGATGCCATTAATGGGGAAGATGAGCTTTGCAAAAAGAAAAGTAAACACAATAACCCACCCAAAGTAACGTTGTGAATCTGGCCAATTACCAATCCCAAATCCCTGGAAAGCAGAGTAGAAACCAAAGAATAAGGTGGAGAAAGCGTGTTTAGTGTCCATGGGGGAATTTAGCTGGAATATGGCGATCCCAAAGGCAAACATGGAGCATACGTACATCAAGACATGGATGGTGGAGTAATAGCCCTGTTCTAAAAATCGGCCGATTTGGCCGATTACACGGCGAGGAGTCGCTCGGCAGTGGGGAGCCGCCGCGATTATACCCTAATCGGAAGAAAAAAAAAAACTCGATTTTGGTTGATTTTTCTCGAAAATATGATGTTTGATGTGGGGATCTACTATTTTTATGTCATATCCAATTGAAAAGATGATAAAATTAGTATAAATTGAGGTAAAAAAAGTTTGGCAGCCATAAATTAGGGTTTACAGCTTCTGGATCGGGTGTGAGGAAGATGATTATTAAATTACCGTTTTGCCCCTTATTAATAAAAAGGGAAAAATAGAGAAAACTCAAAATGAAGGGGTCGAACACGTTCCCTCAAGTACTATTAATGAGTTTTAAACCAATCGAGCTGTCTAGTATTTTCGTTATAAACAATCTATATAACCATGAATCTATATATTGTATTATTAATTATAAATAATAATAAAAAATCTTAAAACTAGTCCCCGATTAATCTCCAATTTATAACCGATTATCCGATTATATAATGCAACTAAAAAAGATTCAAGACATCGTGATGATTTCAATGATAATTAGTTCTTTTTTTCAGTGATTATATAATTACTTTCAGTGATTATATAATTACTTTTCAGTGAAATAATTAGTACTTTCTTTTAGTGATTATATAATGCAACTAAAGAAGACATCATCCTTAGATCCATTAATAGAAAGGAGAATTTGGAGAGTTATCTAGCAGTTATCATTTTGTACTGCTTCTCTTGAGTTAGAAGCTTCCGAGCTCTTATAAAGTTGTAGTTCTACTTAAAAATAGGTATTTCTCTCAAAATATGCTACATAATACATATTAGTTTTTTAATGACTTACATTTCACTTTTTGTATATTTTGTTGTAAAACTTATGAATATTGTGATCATTGATTATTTAATTATTTATTAAAATGGATTGTAATGTTTTAAAATTTTCAATTTTTTACATAAGTTCACAAGAGAAAGTGTGATCTTTACAATACATTTATCGTAAATTATAATTTTAAGTTGAGTTTAGTCATAAATTTTATTTTTCTTTAATTTTTTTAAAAAATTATGTAGTATATTGTTTTTAGAAAGTAATATTTCACTTTAAATTTCATTTTATACATTAGTATGTGGTATATTGTTTTTAGACGCTGAGACTGAGGCATGACCGAGATAATTCCATAACACCAATCACCTTAGTTGCCAAAGCATTTGAAACCACAAATACATATTCTGGGCAAAGTTCATTTGGCTTCAATGATTTGGTTTTGTTGTCATCAGCTTTTGAATGGATAGAGAATGGATAGAAAAGTTGTTAAATAAAATGATGTGGTTAGACTTGAGAGGGAGGAAAGTAGTAAAATAAAATTAATTGGTAAATTTATTTTATAACTCGGTAAAAAATACATTTCCACCATACATTTCCACCATCATGAAGTGCTTTTGTATAATTACGGTTATCTCAAATATATCTTTGAAAACTTAAATTTCCAAATCGCTATTTATTATTATTTCAATGTAAACATGTCTTGCAAATAATATGAACAAATGAATCCATTTATTCAACCTATGTTGGTTGATGCTGCAAAAGTACAAAACGAGGATTGCTCCATACATAAGCATCCAAAATCGACAACCTTTCTTTACAAACAGAACCAAACATACAGTTCTAAACTTCTAATCAAATCTTTTCAATTGGTGTTTTTATTTTTTTATTTTTCTATTTCTCTCGTCCTAAAAAAAAAACAGTTACAGGCCCATCATATAATCCGCACCGTTTGGATACAACTCTTATCATTGGCCTAAGTAGTTAAGAGGGGGGTATTGGTTTCAGATTTTAAGAGAATTTTAATGACTTAAAATAAAATCATGGAAAGTATAAAATGAAGGATTCTAGATGATTGTTAGAAAGTTTTTTAAAATCTTACTGATTTGTTTTTCCTAATCTAGTAAAATCTCTCGTAAAATCTTGTAAAATCTTTCTAAAAAAATATTACACAATATTCTTTTATTTATTCAACTTTCTGTGAAAAAAAAATCTCTTACTTATCTCTCTCATCTTCCTTACAACTAGACCCACCGAACACATAATTTCACCACGATGGTTTATGCAAGATATGAATATATATCCTCACAACACAATGTTTCACCACGATGACTTTCATAAACCACCGAACACATAATTGACATTTAGTGTTAAGGATAGTTGATATGAACTAACCACCGAACATATAATTAAGAAAATTTTCTCTCTACCCAATACGTAAGAAAAAGGTTACTATAAAGATATTTTGAGTCTGAGAGAAAAATCGAAGAGATGAGGACAGAGCAAGCTATGAATATATATCCCAAAAACTCCACGTTTTCATTTTCAACAAAAGAACAACAAAAAGTCATGGACTCTATGATTCACAATCTCTCTATTTGATGAAAGAGTTTTCATGACTTTTGTTATGATATAAAATCTCAAACCAATAACATAATATTTGAATTCATTAACAATCCAAGATTCTTTTGTTTTAATTGAATAACATAAAATTTTTAATGACTTTATAAAACTCGTAATCCAATAACACTATATTTATCAAGATTTAAGACAACTTTTTACAAATCCACAACTAATAACACCAAATTTTAAAAGAGTTTTAAAAAGTCTGGATTGAATAACAACATATTTTACAAAACTTTTAAAGTCATTAAAATTCTCTTTAAATCTCAAACCAATACCCCCCTCTAAGTCTAAAGGAATGGTGAAAAATGCATATTAATGATCCAAAACCAACAACCTTTCTTTACAAAATTACAAACCAGAAAAATCGAACATACATATTGTAGTCTCTAATCAATAATATTTTGAAACAATTGGTGTTTTTTTTTTCATTCTTTCAAGTGTCCCATATCATAACAATGGCGATGACAACAACTCCAAACAACACAGCCAAAAATTTATAACGAGGCTCATTGACATGAACTTTCTTGTTTGGTGTATACCCTTTTGCCAACAAATGGTTCACAGACACATACACAAAAACCCCACACGCCAAGCTCATCGAAACTGCGAAATGCGAAAGAATATGTGACTGAGGAGAATAAAGGACGGTCAGGGATCATACGGAGGAGAGAAATTCCCAAGGCGATAGCTGCAAATATCTTGTGGAGTGTTATTGTCCATAGAGCTCTCCAAGCATCTGGTTTAGTCTCTGAGATCCCAATTGCTATGCCTTCGAAAACAGAGTGGAAACAGAGCGCTACGATCAATAGAATGTGCTATCTCCGACCCATGTTTCAGTGATTCTTTTGTAGACTATTTGTGTAAATTAAAGGAAGACTATATGAAACAAAAGGAGGAGTTTAATGTTTTACGTCTCTTCAGCAGCTGCTTACTATAAGTTAGGATTAGAGGAGGTTGATAGGATTAGGAAGGTATACATATATGCCAAATATAACATGTAGTAGGTCGTGGTGGATCTTTTCTTTAACTTCACTTTCAACATTCTTTGTATTATTGGCTGCAAAATTCCATCTTATATAATTTGTTAGATTGATTCTTTTGTAAATAACAAAGGGATTTGGCAGTATATATATTTCTCTCATTGGATCATATGGATGCCATCAGTTTTATGAGATTTGTGTTGTTCTTCCAAGATCTTTTCCAAGTATTTAGCATGTTCTTCATCCGTAGTTGAAGTGACCTCTGTAGACCTACTCACCCAACAATTGGTTGAGAGCAAATAGTGAATGAAACCTATTGGTTGACCTCTAAAGACAAGGCGCTGGACCCTAGGTCCCTAACTTTGCTGTACAGATGAAGGACAAGCAAGAACTTGGATTTTCAACCATATTGGGACTACTATAGAGGAGTGGATGCAGATGGTGATCACCACAACAACACTGATAACAATTATCAATGACTCAAAAGAGAATTGATAGGCTAGAGAGATGACTTAAGCTTATCGAGAACTTGTTCTGCGCCATGTAGCGGGCACACTAGAGAGTAGAGAGAGAGAGCATGGGGCCTCTTTAGTCTTCTCTCTATACTTGAAACCATATTACGTATAAAAAGAATATCTTGAATGAAGTGAAATGGAAAAAGAATCAAAGCAAGATATTGTAGAGGGTACATCAAAATTCCCAATTCAAATCAGATTGATACTCTAAAAATAGATGCCGTTAATGGGGAAGATGAGCTTTGCAAAAAGAAAAGTAAACACAATAACCCACCCAAAGTAACGTTGTGAATCTGGCCAATTACCAATCCCAAATCCCTGGAAAGCAGAGTAGAAACCAAAGAATAAGGTGGAGAAAGCGTGTTTAGTGTCCATGGGGGAATTGAGCTGGAATATGGCGATACCAAACACTACAAGAAAACAGTCAATTAGCGACTACAAGTAGCGACTACATTTGTAGTCGCCAAAAATAACGACCAGATAGTGACCACTTTGCGACTATGTTGTGACTACAGTAATTTACTCGCCAAACAGTCACTGCTTTACGACCACATTAGATGGTCGTAATATAGTCGTCAATTTAGCGACTATTCTACGACTCATTCGGCGAGTCGTTAAACAGTCACCGCGTAGTCGCCAAATAGTCATAAAAGACAGTTAAAAAACGTGTTTTTTCTGTGGGGGCCAACTGATATTGAGTAGTCGCCTATTAGTGGCATAGATGTAGTCTTTAAAAACAAATTGCATCCATTTGTCATCTCATTCCAACACAATTGTCTTTCCTTCCCCAAAAAAAAATGTAGATCAAAAAAAAAATTTGACTTTATAAAAACTTTTATTTTCTCCAAAAAAATATATATATAGTTCTTAAAAAAACACAAAATATATATATATATATATATATATATATAATGGCAGGAAATTTTTCATTAGAATTCGAATTAGTGGGGTTGGACCAATTCTCGTTTGGAAGTAGCCAAGATACAGTTCAGAATAATGGCGGTAAGTTTTTCTGTCCATGTAGTGTTTGCAAGAACAATAGATGTCTCTCGGGTAGAAGAGTTATGATGCATCCGTTCGATGCATTTTTTAAGAAGCCTATCATTTTTTTACTTTTATTCACAAACAATATTTGCATAGGATTTGTACTTATGAATATGCTCTATTTAAAGCATCTATATTGGTTATATATAGAATCTTTTCCTTATTTATTTTTTTGTTTCAATATTCATTAAGGATTAATAAATACTAAAATAATTTATGTGAAGATTTATTATTATAATTAAGATAGAAATTATATATAGAATAATATATTATAAACTCTAATCTTAAACTTATAAATTAATTCTTAATCTTAGAAATTATTGAATTTAGAAATTATTGAACTTAGAAATTATTAAATTTAGTTATATATAGAATTATTGAACTTAGAAATTTTTTTTGTTTAAGGTCATTGCATTAATTTAGGCCCAAATCTAGGTTAATTACCCAATTTAGGCCCAAATCCATTAACATTCCGTTAAAAAAAAAACCCTAATCTTCTTATCTCTTCTCATTCGAGACAAGGGTTCCTCGAGACAAACCCTAAAGCCGCAATCGACAGTCTCTCTTCACACTCTCTCTTCTCAATCGTCTTTCTCTTCTCAATCTCTCTTCTCAATCGACACTCTCTCTTCTCAATCTCTCTTCTCAGTCTCTTGTCTCAATCATCACACGATGCCTGCTCGAGGAAGAAAGAGAAAACTCGATCGTAATCATTCTCAGATTCCCGGAGGGTCAAGACTACGACATACTAATCTACCCAGTCAGTACGACTTCACGCCGGCAGTCCAAGCTCCTCGTACGCAGCAGACACCTGATGAAGTCCCCATTTTGCCACGACATTCAACGGAATCCCAGATCCGGGACTATCCTCCGCCTCAACAACTATTTCAGGGCTCCGTTACTCGCCAACCTCCACCTCAAGTACGCCGGTCTCCTTCAGTAGAAGTTAACTACAATCCAGCGACTCATGCAACTCTTCAAGATGACTCTCCGCCTTCTCCAGCTCAACGCTCTCAGGCTCGTAGTCATCAGACTCGTAGTCATCCATCGCATCCATCGTCCCAAGGCAACAACTTCGAAGAAGAAACTTCTACGGTGTTGCCGGAGCTCCAGGAGGACGTGGTTCGGGCTCTAAATGCCCTGCTTGTGGTGCCAGGTCGGGATAAGTTCACCACGGTCCTCTCTCCCACACCCTTACCGAACACCCAATGGTATGATTTTTCTCTCTTATCATGTATTTGTAATGGTGTTTTGTGAATGTTAGAAGAGAAATCTGTAGGTCAATGTTTATTTCGTTTGGTTTATTGTGTCTTTAGGATAGTGATTATGATTGTGTCTTTAGGATTGTGTCTTTAGATTCATGTTTATTTCGTTTATTATGATTTCGTTTGGTTTATTGTGTCTTTAGGATTGTGTCTTTAGATTCATGTTTATTTCGTTTGGTTTATGTTTATTTCGTTTGGTTTATTGTGTCTTTAGGATTGTGATTATGATAACGAGAGTAAGTTTATTATGATTTCGTTTGGTTTATTGTGTCTTTAGGATTGTGTCTTTAGATTCATGTTTGTGTATTCATTGCTTGTGTATTATGATATATTGCTTGTGTATTGAGATTCATGTTTATGTTTACTGGTTGAAGTATTGTTTATGTTTACTGGTTGAAGTATTGTTTCTTTTGACTCATTAACTGATGCCTCTTGTATTGTTTCTTTTCGAGGTTTACTCGTGACAAAGGGTCAAAACTTGTTCGGAAGATTACTAAAATTCTTCTAAACAAATTCGAAGGTCCCTTCTACAGCTGGACATGTGTGCCGCGGGACAAACAAGAGAGATACTTCATTGAGTTCGCGGTAAGGATATATGTCACATGTCTTCTTTTCACTTACAATAAGCCTTATGTCACATAGCTTTACATGTCTTCTTTTCACTAACAATAGCTCCTTTTTTCTAGAAAACCCACACCTGGGATCCTTTGATAACCGGAACTGTTCAAGCTTATTTTGAGAAAATCTGTCAAAAGCGGATCAAAGACATGGTTAGCAATGTGAGGACTAGTCGAGTTCAACCAACCTGGATTGGAGACACTCTCTGGAGCACGATGGAGGATTACTGGGACACTGAAGAAGCACAACAAAAGAGTAAAACCTACTCTCAGGCCCGTATGTCTGACCGTAACGGCCTAGGTCCTCATGTCCACCTCTCAGGGCCAAAGTCTTATCAACAGCTTCAAGACGAAATGGTTAAGTGTTATTTACTCTGTTATTTAACTGTTATTCTTACTTAACTGTTATTTTTTAAAGTTAATCTCTTATAACATTGCAGGTTGAGGAATTGGGAAGAGAAGTCCGACTTGGTGAGGTTTTCATCAAGGCACATACAAAGCCTGATGGTACATATGTTGATCGGAAGGCAGAAAAGATTGCAGGGACATATGAGAAGACTGTTCAAGAGAGGTTGTCTCAGCTCGAGGCAGAGTCTTTTGCTGTGTCAGATGGAGAATCACGGCCACGGGACCTCACAACAGAAGAATATACAGAAATTTTCCTGGAGGTAACTTTTTTAAAAAACCAATACACATTTATAGTCTTGGAGTTTAATTTGTCATCTTCTAACCTCCACTTTTCTCTTATTTTCAAGTCCACTGAGAAGGATTCAAGAGGAACACCTTATGGAGTTGGAAGCCTCAAGGACTGCCTTGTCGATGGAACGCATAAGCAAGCATGTGGCTCAACTACCTTTGTGGCTCTCGAAGAACAGTTGAAGAAAGCTCAACGCATGATAGAAGAACAGGCTGCTCAACTGGAGCGGCTTGCTGCGCATGATGAAGAACAGGCTGCTCAACTGCAGCGGCGTGATGCAGAACTTGCTGCGCAATCCAAAGTTATTGCTGCCCAGAACGGCAAGATTGACCAATTCTCCATCGTGGAAGATTTTCTGAGGGAATGTGATCCGCGGTTTCAGAAGTTTGTTGCAAGCCATTCAGCTAAAGAGACAACTCCAACTCCATCAACATCTGCTTAAGGTACTCTTCACTTCTAGCTCATCTTATACAATCATCTGGGATCATTTCTTTTTCTTTGTACCTTCATTTTTTCAACTTGACAGAACCTTAAGGTATTGTGTTATAACAGGGATCAATTCCAGATTTGAGAAGGATACAAGCAGACGAAGCTAACTTGGGAAACGATTGGAAGAAGCTTTTCTTGTTGTTTTCTTGATCAATGTTTTTTCTTTTTGTTATCTTTTGAACTTGGGGTTGTAATGAATATGATGTTTCTTTCTTTTTGTTAATCTTTTGAACTTGGGTTGTAATGAATATGATGATACTTAAGATGTGTTTTGTTAAGATGTGTTTTGTTTATGTAATATTAATTGTAGTTATTTTTATAATTGTTCAAATATAAGAATTAGATGTAAATCCAATTAAAGAGAATTTGTAAAACAAAATTCAAATATAAAATTAAAGATAAATCAAAATAAATATTTATAATATAAATATAAATATTTATATGTAATATTATTTAAATACATAATCGTAAAGTAGTCGTAAAGTAGTCACTACATTTAGTGACTAATTTACGACTATACAAATAGTCTTAATGTAGTCGTAAACTAGTCACTAACTTAGTGACTACATTACGACTGATTTACGACTGATTTACGACTACAAAAGATTGTCGTAATGTAGTCGCCATTTGGCGACTAAAATTACGACTATAAATTTTAGCGACTCTCAGTTAGCGACTACAGGTTTTAGTCGCAATTTGGTCGTAACACTCCTTTTAGCGACTAAATAATGACTAACAGTGTAGTCGCTATTGGCTTGTTTTCTTGTAGTGAAAGGCAAACATGGAGCATACATACATCAAGACATGGATGGTGGAGTAATAGTAAGGGAAATAAAACATGGCTGCAATAAGAATTACAGAGTAGGTCGCTCGTGTAGCAGGTAGAGGAGGCTCTTCTTCCTTGTAGATGCGGATATTGGTGCCCAAGTGCGAGATGAGCAGCAACGCCACGTACAAGATTGTGGCACCCATGGCCGCAAACCAGAACGAACACGACGATAAAGGACAGAGACTGTAGAGTGATATGGAGATCGTGAATAGAGACAACAGGGCTATTACTTTCCAAATCCTCCTCTCAAGAGTCATCATCATTTCTCTTTGTTGTTGTTGTGTGATAGGAAAAATAGGGTTTCTGCTTTTACCCCAAAAAAAAAAAAAAGGGTTTCTTTTTGTGCAGTGTGCCCTAACAAAGGGTTTACTTTTTTTTTTTTTTTTTTTTTTTTTTNAAAAGGTTTTTTTTTTTTTTTTTTTTTTTTTTTTTTTTTTCAAAGGGTTTACTCTTATTTTGAAGCCCCTCATTATTTTTGTTCATTTATCACATGACCAATTATATTCTTCCACATAACTAAATTTGTTTAACAAACTTGTAACAAAAAAGATATCAGTAAGAAAAAACGGAACTTCCTCAATTTTTTTTTTTTTTAATATCTTTTTACATGTTTTGAATTAGAAATTTAAACCAGAAAAAAAAAAATAGAGAGCACGAGGACAATTTTTTTTTTTTTTGTTATATATTAAAAATCCAATTTCTTAACTGTATATAAAATAAACATCCAACTTGCGTTGACTAACAAAAAGGTCAAAAGACACGAAGCATATAAATAATCCTCCGGAAAGGGTCAGATGTGGCTCAGGCTCTAGAGTAAACAAACCATTTGACTTCCTCTACATTGTCAAAAACTCTTCAGAACTCAGTCAAATGATCTCTCCAGTCTCCACTGCTTTTTTTGTCCTCTAGTGTACACAGTACATGTGAATGTCTCACACCTAACTTTTTGAACTACCTTATTGCATATCCATCACATTGTTTCCCACTCTTTCCATGTTTAAACAATATAAAAGTAACATTGATCAGCGATATTAATACTCTTATCACACATTGTATTGATCCTGGTAAAAGATTTCTATCAACTACAATTAAAGGCTTGAAGCCAATACCAAAAAAAAAAAAAAAAATTATCTATTAGAAAATGTTCTTCTATATATACTACGATGAACTAGTTTCTCCAACAAAAGCAAATCACCAACTCATACTATTGGGCCGGTTCAATCGCCAATTGGTACTATCGGGCCGGGCTAAACGCCATCTCGAGCTCTGTGGTAACGCTGGTTCCGCGGTGGCTGCGCCGTGTTCATGATGGCTAGTAGAAGCGTAAACGCAGAACTGATGTAGATAGTATTTGGAAGCTCAGGGTAGTCTCGGAGCAACAAGGTGTATCCTGAAATAAGAAAGCCCTGTGCGATCCCAAGATCGTCGGTGAAAGAGATAGAGAGGCGAAGGCAATGTACACATCTTTTTCACCCACTAACTTTTTCCCTAGCCAGTGGAAGAAGGTGAAAGAAACCACAGCACTAACGCCCTTAATCAGAGCGAAACCCCAATCACCCAACCTGACCATCAGTCTTTGACGTACTCTAATCATTGCTCTTGGACCGATGATCAAAACCAGGCAAACAAGAAAGATGTCAAGATAGTAACTTCCTTCTTCTTCCAAATGGGTTTTCAAATAGTTGGAGCGTATAAACAAACCCCCGGAAACAATGAGAAAAGCCAAAGACTGATGAAACTTTGGATGGTATGCACGAATTCTTGTGATGATGGAAGTGGGATTCAGGTTTAACGCAATGGGTTCCCTAGGAAATGCAGGAAGTCCAGCCATGGTTCTTAAGTAGAAGAGTGAAAAGTTCGGTGGGAATAATGGAGCAAGAAGCAAGAAAAATACAGAGGAAGAAGAAGAAGATGATGATCGAGAGAGGGAAAACAGAGGACGAGCGACGAGGGAAAGAAACAATATTACGTCACCGTATTTTAAAAAACAAATTATTTTTAAGTAAGTTGTTTTTTTTTTTTTTTTCACAAAATTTTAAGTAAGTTGTTGTTAATGGGCCGAATAGTTATTAAACAGTGATTCGGGTCGGATCCTTGGTTGGGCTCGGCGATTCCACAATAAAAAAACAACGCCTCTTTCCCTCAAGAGCAGAGGAGTCGAACGTTCACCTCTCTCTCTCTCTCCGTCGTCTCGTTCATAGAGAACAACATAAAACCCTAGATTCCAGTATAGCTTGATCCACCGATTTTGAGATGGCTGGTGAGCAAGTGGAGAACCGAGGAGTCAAATACAAGAGCTCTATCAAAGATCCAGGAACTCCTGGATTTCTCAGAATTGTATGCAAAGAGCCTTCCCTTTCGCTCTCTCTTTTGTTTTGAGTAATAACACCTATCGATCTGCTTATAACTGTTTCTTCAATTCGCAGAACGAAGTGATGTTACTCTTCGTCCCTAATGATCCCAAATCAGATTCAAAGCTCAAATTGCAGACTAAAAACATCAAAAGTATGTTACAGATTCTCTGATTCAATGAGTCATTTGCACAGTTGCCTGGAGATTTCGTCTCGCACAGTTTGTTATTATCAAAAATTTCATTCAATTTTTTTTTTCAGGTCATAAAAATACCAAAGAAGGATCTAGTAAACCTCCTTGGCTCCATCTCACTACCTACCAGGTCTCTTCTTCTCTTGACATTCTTCATTCTGTGCTTCAAAAAAATTTATCTGAATTTTGAAGTTTCCTCCTCATCTTTGGTTTACAGGGACGGAATCATATCTTTGAGTTTGAAAATTATCCCGATATGCATACTTGCCGTGACTTCGTCGGTAAGCTCCATCTGCCTTTGTTTTGCTTTTTATCGGTTGGGGAACTATTCTGTAAACCTTTTTTTTTTAAACTATAAACAGCGGTCCTTATTAAATCTGACGAGGAGCCTAAGAAAGCAGCTGTCTCGACATCTACCGAGCAACTCAGTATTAAAGAATTCGAGCTACGCTTCAAGCTTCTTAAAGAAAATAGGTACGTCGTAATCAGAACATCAAGTTGCCTTTTTTTTTTGTTTGTTTTAAGTTTCATTGGCTCATTGAGTAATATATACATGGTATGAAGTGAGCTGCAGAGATTGCATAAGCAATTTGTGGAAAGTAAAGTCCTGACGGAAGATGAATTCTGGGCTACAAGGAAGGTTACTTTCTTCTTTCTGTTTTCCCTTGCTTCTCGTTCTCTTCAGTGTCGTTGTAGTTACTGACTGACTTTATTCTGATTGTAGAAATTACTTGGTAGAGATTCCATCCGAAAGTCAAAGCAGCAGCTCGGGCTTAAGAGCATGATGGTTTCTGGTAACAAACCATCTACTGATGGACGGGTACGTATGGTTCCATTTTACTCAGCTCCTTCCTGGCAGTTAGTACAGCCTCTTTAGTTATACCATGTTCATGTACATGCTTGTGTAAGAAAATAAAAAACGATGCACCTACACTGATGTATTCGGATTAATTACATTTATGTGTTGATATAATAATATCATATTATCATGTGAAATCTCTGCTGGTTTGCTAACCACTTTCTTCATTTTTCTTCTTTCAGACTAATAGAGTGACGTTTAACTTGACACCTGAGATCATTTTTCAGGTGAGCTCTTTGGTTCACTGTGTTATTCTTTTATTAGTGATAGTGTTCTATAAGTTTCGGAATCCGAATCCAAGTTGGATTCTTAAAGGTCGTCATTATAAGTTTGTATATTTATGGGGCTGAAGTCGCAGTTAGTGATAGATTGGGTGAGAAATCCATTGATAGGTGTTCAGGTTGCATCATGTGCTTGAATTTTCTCAGTCCAATGTGAGAATATGAGTGAGGAATATGAACCGTTTTAACAGCTTTCAGCCCACCTTCTATGTTGTGCTTGCTTAGCCAGTAAATTCCTTACAAGTATTACTGAAATGTTACTTCATTCATGCTACAGTCCTTTTCTCACTTATGTTTTCTTCATTACGCTTTCAGATTTTTGCTGAGAAGCCGGCTGTACGGCAGGCATTCATAAATTATGTTCCGAGTAAGGTAACAAAAACTAGCACACCGTGACAATCTTTGTTTATAGGTTTAATCTTCAAATAAGACGAATCTTAACTGGCTTTGGTAGTTATTTTCCTACGGTAGATGACAGAAAAAGACTTCTGGACAAAATATTTTAGAGCAGAGTATCTTTACAGCACCAAAAATACAGCAGTAGCTGCAGCAGAAGCTGCTGAGGACGAGGAACTCGCTGTATTTCTGAAGCCTGATGAGATATTGGCTCGGGAAACTCGTCAAAAGGTTAGTTTTCTTCTATGGATTAATCATTTCCATGTATTTTGCTTGAAAAGAAAATATATGTGGCATATCCATCTGGCTTGAATGTTATTTCTGTAGATTAGACGGGTTGATCCAACTCTTGACATGGAGGCTGACGAGGGAGACGACTACAGTCATCTTATGGTAAGTAACTTAACTACCACTGTATGTGAAAGGTTTGGATAATTTCAAAATAGCTCATCAATGGTTCTGTTGCAAGAAAATTTCAATGTTCAGTTAATACTGTACAGATTCACATAGACAGAAATGTCTTTCGTCGATGTTTTTAGTGTTGGTGTTAACGTATTGTCTATCCCTGAAAGAAATAGTATGGCAAGAACTGGGACAATACTAACGGTGTTAAGAATCAAATTCGTTACCATGTGTGTCACATGTTTTGTTTTCTAGAAGTCTTAGCGAACCTGATCAGAATTGTTAAATCAAGAAATTTAGTTTCTTTCAGATAATTCTAAGTTACTGCTTTTGCTTATCCACATGACCGATACTTTTATATTAGCATGTGTGAGAAGTAGCTCAAAACTGATATCTAGAGAACTTTAATCTCAACATTGACATTGTGCTCTTTGTATGCGGTTGAAAGATTATTTACAATATACTGTATCAAATTATCTTATATTGTGAATTTAACATTCCTGTAACACAGGACCACGGGATCCAGCGTGATGGCACCATGGATGTTGTTGAACCACAGAATGACCACTTTAAACGATCACTTTTGCAAGATCTTAATCGTCATGCTGCTGTTGTATTGGAAGGCAGAAGCATTGGTAAACACCTCTAAGCACCTCATTTGAATATTTTCATCTTAATGAACATTTTATAACGGTAGACAGTTCATGAAGTGTAAACATTTATGTTGGCCTGTTGACTTTAATTCTTGGTGGTAAATATACAATAATATTCCTCTCAATTGGTATGCAGATGTTGATTCAGAAGATACGAGGACTGTTGCAGAGGCTCTCACACGGGTTAAACAAGGTTTGATGTTTCATTCTACTATGTTTCACGTTTGCTTCTTTTTTTTTACTGTGCTAATCGATGGGCAATGCCACATTTTATATTCATCTGACCTTGCTATCCATCTCTCTTTTTACCCCTGTTAGTAAGCAAAACTGATGGGGAGACCACCAAGGACGCTAATCAGGAGAGATTGGAAAGAATGTCCCGTGTAGCAGGAATGGAGGATCTTCAAGCACCACAAAACTTCCCGTTAGC
>NC_025701.1:33878388-33889339 GCF_000633955.1 Camelina sativa | reverse complement strand
TTGTGCTCTTTGTATGCGGTTGAAAGATTATTTACAATATACTGTATTAAATTATCTTATATTGTGCTTAATTTAACATTCCTGTAACACAGGACCACGGGATCCAGCGTGATGGCACCATGGATGTTGTTGAACCACAGAATGACCAGTTTAAACGATCACTTTTGCAAGATCTTAATCGTCATGCTGCTGTTGTATTGGAAGGCAGAAGCATTGGTAAACACCTCTAAGCACCTCATTTGAATTCATCTTAATGAACATTTTATAACGGTTGACAGTTCATGAAGTGTAAACATTTATGTTGATTCAGAAGATACGATAAATATAAAATGTTGGTAAATATACAATAATATTCCTCTCAATTGGTAAGCAGATGTTGATTCAGAAGATACGAGGGTTGTTGCAGAGGCTCTCACACGGGTTAAACAAGGTTTGATGTTTCACGTTTGCTTCTTTTTTTTACTGTGCTAATCGATGGGCAATGCCACATTTTATATTCATCTGACCTTGCTATCCATCTCTATTTTTACCCCTGTTAGTAAGCAAAGCTGATGGGGAGACCACCAAGGACGCTAATCAGGAGAGATTGGAAAGAATGTCCCGTGTAGCTGGAATGGAGGATCTTCAAGCACCACAAAACTTCCCGTTAGCCCCGCTTTCTATCAAGGTTTGGATTTCTGCCAATATAAAGGTTTTCACAATTGATGATGGATGCTGCGTTAATCCCCTTACCCTTTCTTGTTTGGAATCAGGATCCTCGTGATTACTTTGAATCTCAACAAGGAAACGTCGTCAATGTACCCAGAGGAGCAAAGGGATTAAAGAGAAATGTCCATGAAGCTTATGGATTACTAAAAGAATCCATTGTGGAGATTAGAGCTACAGGATTAAGTGATCCGTTGATTAAGCCTGAAGTTTCCTTCGAGGTGCTATTCTATCTCATAATAAAATGTGTGCTGACTAGAGAAACCATAACTTATTGCTTTGTTGCCTGAGCTAAAAATTGCTGACCCTACAGGTTTTCAGTTCGTTAACCCGTACTATCTCAACTGCCAAAAATATTATTGGGAAGAACCCACGAGAGAGCTTTCTAGACAGATTACCAAAGTCCAATAAGGATGAAGTTCTACACGTAAGTCCGACATTTTCCAGTGTCCTAAGTGACAAGAAGCTCTATATGTACTGATTAGTGAAGATTGGGTAGTAATGCCTATGGATAAGAGGACTTTCTTCTTTCATCTACAGCATTGGACATCAATACAAGAATTACTAAGACATTTTTGGTCATCTTATCCGATAACGACCCCATATCTTCATACCAAGGTAATTTATTGTAGTTTTCAAATCTCCCAATCCCAAAGTTTGCTACATACATTGATTCCTAGGCTTTCTCGATGAACATTTAATCTTACTTATTATACACCAAGAGCAAGTTATTATACCGAATCTCTTTTGTGGGTTCTTGTGATGTTTTGTTATTATGCAGGTTGGTAAACTGAAGGATGCAATGTCCAATACTTATTCAAAACTCGATGTAAGCTTCGATATTCTTCATCTTTCTGACAAAATAAGCAACTGGGAGTATATCTGTTAGGACAGTAGAATAGTAGATCCTAATCTCTTTATACCAATGCGTTTAAGAAAATGAAATTTGGGTAAATTAGAAGTCGAATCATATTGTATATGGTATACTATACGGTTTATTAAACTCCATGTAACTCAGGCAATGAAAGAGTCAGTGCAATCTGATCTCCGGCATCAGGTTTCTTTACTGGTTCGCCCAATGCAACAGGTTAGTTTCTTCCAATATATACAGAAAGAGTTGCATTACATTATGTCTCGATTAAGTTTATATTTTCAACTCTTATTGCATCTATATCCAGTTTATATAGCCAAACCAAGAGTCCGGTTTAAAATTGATCTTGAACGATTCTCTTTGCCAGGCTCTTGATGCTGCGTTCCAACACTACGATGCAGATCTGCAGAGAAGAACAGCTAAGAGCAACGGCGGCGAAAGACCAAATGGGTACGTATAGAAGACAAAAACATAAAAATCTCTGCAAGATATTTGAATTTTTTCATTTAGTTGGTGTTTTATTTTTTCATTTGTCTCTTTTTGTCCGACCATTGAGATACAGAAAAAGAAAAAAAGTCAGTTGATATATATAGAAGTTTTTTTTTTCTTCTTTTTATCTTTCTCTTTGGTGTCAATGAGGCGTTTTATACTGGGAGAGAAGAAAGACATTTTCTTCGACAGAATACTCGATCTGAACTTACCAGCTGCTGAACATTTAATTTTGTAATGTGATCAAAAGATAAGATTGCCGACGGGCTTGGTTCGAAGTTGGTAAAGTTGCTTAAGCTCCAAGAAAGCTCTTAATGCTCTAATTGTTTAGTTAGGTTAGAACACGTATGTAACCATGGGGCAATTATAGAGAAAGCCGAAAGGCTTCCATCTGCGTGACGGGATGAATTTTTAGTTTTGTAATGTGATTAGTTAAGATGCTCGACAGGTGGCTATACAAGCCATTAGTAGGTTTTGCTTAAGCTCCGAAAGAAAAAGAAAAAAAACCTCTAGTTAGGTAGAACGTGTGTGTGATCGATTACATATATTTCAATGGGATAATATTAGATCGAAGATCATCAAAACAAACAATTTCAAATTATGTTTAATTATATATGCAGGTTGGTAAACTTATGTAAGCTATGAATCTTTCCGATCTTAGAAGCAACTCAGGGTGTTGCTTTTGCTACAAGAAACTCCCGGTGCTGTAACTGTTTATTTAGGTTATAGATCGTGTATGTTTTACAGTGGGCTGTAATAGAGAGTGACTTCATTTAAATAAATTTCAAAGGGATATGATAATTATCAAATCACTAATAAACAAACATTCGAAATTAGAAATTAAACATAAAGAAAAATAAAGACGAAATCCAATACATAACCAATGAGAATGAATAATTAAAACAAGGTCTAAATCTATAAGTTGAGCTTATGTCTTCCTTCTCAGCTAGAATCTGTTTGGAGGAGCTATGAAACCGTAAGCGCGGCGGCTACCGCCAGTGCAGCCGACTCTCGGATCACAATCTAGATGAATAGTTTCATGGATCTTGTGGAATTCGTGTTTGAAAACCCCAAAACCAAAGACCAAACCTATAGCGATCACCACCAAAGCAAGGCACGTGCATAGCATGCAAATCCTTCCACAACACATCTTTCTTCTTCTGCGACCAAACACAACCTCCGATCGTTACCTCTCTCTCTTTTAACTTCTGATGATGATGAAATTTGGATAGTGTTTGGGGTTTAAGGCTATATAGAGGTTTTTGTTATAGTTTGTTGGTTGTGGGAATGTGGGAGACTGGGAGAGAAACGTGGGGAGAGAGGAGACCTCGAAGAGAGGAAAATTTAAGTGAATGGATTGATAATAGATTGGTGCGTGGACGTTTTCTGTTTCTTGCTTTAAAGTTAACCAAAAAAAACATCCAACTAACTTTTGGTATATATAGCCTAGGTAACTAGTCTTCTTCTAGATCGTAATTTTTTCTATAGAAAAAACTTGTATCATACTTCTTTTTATTCATGTGTTTGAGCTCAACCGATTATTAAAAAATGTTGTATATATAGCGATCTTCTATATTATTATTTTCACAGCAACTTTAGCAAAAAAGGCTTGAAATTGAGAATTATTTACATCTCATGCCATTGTAATTTAATGTCTTTTTTAATAAAATTATAAAACAAAAAAAAAAATCATTTCAACTCTTTTCCATTAACAAAAACAAAGATTTTCTAATTTGTCTCCCTATTAAATCTGGAATAAAATTTCCAAATTTCATTCTCCTAAAATCTCTCTACAAATTCTTTACAATAATCGATTTTAAAATATAAATTTATGAGAAACCTATAAATCAGCTACATTTAATTTTATATCTTCCTAATTAATCACCACATTCAATTCTAAAATACAATAATTTTGTTCTGAATTTCTATATATAAAATCGTATAAAAAAATGGATGACTTAAAATCAATCAAAATTAATCTAATAATATAAACTTGGCATATTCCCATATATATATTATGCGATTTTATAATTATTAATTTGTTTTAATTAATTTTTTTTATACGATTTTTATGTATAGAAATTTGGGACAAAATTATAGCATTTTAGAATTTTAGAATTGAATGTGGTGATTAATGAGATTAAGTTGAATATGTCCACCTATAAGTTGAATATATCCACCTATAAATAATGTTAACCCCTATTCTCAAGTTAGCATCACCAGCAACATAAAAAGATGCACATATTTGCTATGCTCATTTGGCAGCTGCACATATACAACTGTGATGAAATATATCGAGATGTCATGGAGGGATCACCAAATCTGAAGCAGTCCCTATGCCTCCCATCATCCCATGCCACAGCTGAATGATAAAGTTGTGACCTCTATGTTTTTTTGCTGATGGAAAACAGTCTAAAGTAGCTGACTTTTTAAAGTTTTTATGCTTTATAAATGTCTCGCCCCCTCTTTTTGTTTACTCTTCTCTGAGTTCAATACCTCTTATTTTATTTTTGGTCTATCCTTCAAATTCACGGGGTTATATAGCTTCACAGGTTTGGATTAGTTTTAATGTAAATTTGAAATATCATTATTTTGGTACTACAAAATTATTCATTAAAAGTATTTATCAATATTAAAATATTAGACATGTTTAATTAACTTGATTTTGTAAAAATAAATTATTTCTCTATATACTACGGGTTAAATCCTAATATTAACTATCAAAATACACTTATACAATTTTAAACACTAAATAAACACAAACAAAAATTAACAAACAAATGCAGCTTATAATTTTCATATTTTAGTTTAAATGTATTTTTCCGCGGTGTACCGCGGGTTAAAATCTAGTGTCATATCAAAATTCAAACTCAGAAGACAAATGTTGTATTGCATACTTGAAAAAAAAAAATCCAATTAGTTATATTTTGACTTCAATGATTACCTTTACTCATTGCTTGTCAATCTTGACATACAAAATCCAAGTTCCATAAGCAAAGGGAAGGGGAAAAAAGAAGAGTTTATTAACAATTATACCACATTTGTAACTCAAACTCATCCAATCTACCACATTGGTTATTCTTTTTCTAATCTATCATAACTGCTCCTGCTAAATGACCAATGTGCCCTCATTGCTCTCGACGATGCAAAAGTCTTTTTTTGTTTTTTTTTTTTTAAAAACAAAACTTCTATTGCGTCTTTTCAACTGACTAACACTCCATTGCCCAACAGTCCGACCTAAAATTTTCAGACAGAAGAAGAACTGTTCAACACAGTTCACTGGTGAATTATATCTCCTCACACTCATTTCTGAGAGATACTTTTCGTCTTCCGTAATTTCCGTCGCTCTTAAATCTCTTTCGACAGCAGTTCGGGAGTCTTTATGCCAAGATCTCCTCATGCAAATCTCAAACTCTGACATCGATGAAAGCAAGAAATCAATCCCGGCTAACCAGTATGTGCCGTCGGGAGATCTGGTGGATGAAAGCAACGAATCAATCCCGGCTAACCCAAATCTCTTGTAAGTTCTACCGAAATCCGTTTCAACCAATTTATCTCCAATCGTTTCTACCAATTTAGTTGTTAACTCCATATGGTCCTACTCCTTAGGTTTAACCGAGATAATTTGGGAACCCACACGGTCGCCGTGGAGAGAGAAAGCGAGACATTTGGTCCTACTCCCAATTTCATCCTCATTCCAGAAAGCCAAGACGAGGATTTTCTGTAAGTTTGTTTTCGCTTATTACTATTGGATTCTCTATGACAATTATCCTTCAATAGGTTATGAAACTTCGATTTTCTCCATACATTGAAAACAGGTGTCCTGTCAATGACATTGGAACAGACTCGCTTGCGGTGCATAAGGAGGACAATATTCTGTAAGTATTCTCTGTTTCCCGTTGTTCTTATCAATGAATGTGGACATAATTTGAAAGTTTGTGTTATTGTCCACATAGTCACGAATCCACAAACAAATTTGGTGTTCAACGTTTATTTGTTTTAAAAAGAAATATCTGTTCCCCGTTTTTTTGATCTGCTCATGTGGACATATTTATAAAGTTGTGTTATTGTCCACACAGTGACGTCTCCACAAGCAATGTTGGTGTTCCCGTTGATAGCTCTTCCCCCACTAGTGTATGTGAAGTTCAACCAGCTGTTGCATCTCTAAACACCGATAAGGAGGACAATATTATGTAAGTATTCTCTTGTTCTTACATAACACAATTCAAACTATCTTGTAAAGGACAATCATCTTGTAAAGGACATATTTTTGAACTTTTACTTTTTGTCCGCACAGTGGTGTTCATGTTGATAGTTCTCCCCCAAACGGTTTATGTGAAGTTCAACCAGCAGATGCATCTCTCCCCAACAACACAATTCAAAAAGACAAGTCAGACATCCCATCTGCTCAGTGTGGACCACTTCCGCGTCGTCTCTTTGCAACAGATCGTTATCCTGTTAAAGGCCGTATAAATTCCTATTCTAAACCTGAGTATCTTCTCGACATTGTAGATGTACTAGATGGATCCACGCAGTTGAAGTGGCTCAAAGATTCTTGTTTTGGTCGTCTTTTCAAACTTCCTGCTCGCAAGAGTTCCTTATCCGGCAAGCTTGTCCACCAATTCCTTTGCCGCAGCCTTATCACTCGGAAAAAACATGAGATGTGTTTTGTTTATGGGGGACATCCAATACGTTTTTCTCTGCGGGAGTTTGGTATCTTAACGGGGCTTAATTGTGGTCCACTACCTTCAGATGAAGATGAATCAACTGCCACTGACGTTGCTCCTATATCTGATTCTGATTTTTTCCACACTCTTATTGGTCCGAACAATAGTTACACTATCCGGGAAATTGTAGACATCCTGAAGGCGGACAAAAAGTTGCCAAATGCTCGCCGTATGAATGGAGACAGGAGGTTAAGATTGTGTCTTGTTGTGATTGTCGATGGGATTCTTATATGCTTTCGTTTGTCGATAAGATTGTCGATAAGATTGTGTCTTGTTGTGATTGTCTTGTTGTGATTGTCTTCTTATATGCTATCTGTCCACTCATCGTAATTATAATCAGGACTATCCACTTCTACGATATATTCATCGCTTTCGTTTGTACCTTGTTCCTTTCTTGTAATGTTGTCCGCTCTCATAATTACAGTGGACAACGTTATCTCATCCTCCTCTCCTTCGTCTACTATGTTAGCATTGGTAACCGCTCCCGCCGATTCATTGACCTCAACACTCACCTCAGTGGACATATTAATTTCAAAAGGACATCTACTCGTATCTTTGTCCACACCACCAATACTGTCTTCCTCTGTAGACACCTTGTCCACAACCATGTCCACCAGAGACATGGTTATCTCATCCTCCTCTTCTTCATCTCTATTGTCAAAATTGTTTTCCTCTAACGACACAACATGGTTTGACTTCTTCTTCTTCCCCATCAATAGGTAGTCTACACCATTCTTCCTTTTACGATTATCAACAATGTCCTCAACCCCGCCGCCACCATGCTCTACTTCTTTACTCATTCTAGCCTTATGCACTGCCTCGACGTGGTCGACGTACGCTACCAAAAAATCATCTGAAAAAAAACCTTCATCTTCATTGGCACACACATCTTTTACCGTTAGATATAGATATAGTCCACCGATTTCCTTTTTCAACTCCTTAAATTGTTTCCACTCGCTTTCAGCCTTGATACCAACAGGAGGCATTTTACCTTGACTCATAACCCCCGCCTCTTCTTTACTGCAGAAACTAAGGCTCATTGTAGTCTTCTCGTGGCAAATGTTGAAAATCTTCCCGACTCTGCTCTCCACCTCAGAAAACGTGGTTTCGCTGCAATACGTGACACACCTCGCCAATTCACCCAATTTTGGCACAAACTTCCAAACTCCGCTGGATGCACATCCCCATTCACCAACTATTACACAGACACTTTCTTCCATAGCCTAAAAAACCAAAAAAAATTCAGCCACTTTTCAAACTAAATCGCTTTTATACATATTGGAGGACAATAAATGCAGTTCAAACATACCTCAGTTACAGATCTTCAATGGGGGCTTATCCTCAACCACAACATTAATTGCCACGACTTCAAAAGCTTTCGTCCACCGTCTCTCACCACTTTAACCAAATCAACATTTGTAACTCTTTCAACTTTGTCCTTGGCCTAACTTGTCCCTCACCTAACATCTCAAAAATAAAAAACGATGGTTCATCCTTTTGTCCACATTAAATGCCAAGACAGTACTTTATGACATGCTTCCGCCGAAACTCCTTCTCTCTACTTGTCGGTTCTGCTGAAACAAGTTAAAAAATTGAATAAAATAACATATTAACAATTCTTTTTGCCGACACATGTGTAAGGAAATTGAGGGCAAATCCGTCATTTTGACTCACCATCTTGGTACATCACGAAAGCAATATGCTTTGTGGTACATTCCGAAACTTTTTTCGCCAATGTGGTACATTGGACCATATTCCCAAAAAAGAACTTATCTATGTAAGTTGCACTCCATGTAAAAACGTTTTTTGGTTAAATTTTGAGTTTTTTAAGAGTTCTACCACATTAGTATCACTGTAGTTTCTAATCTACCTCATTCCTTCTATCATTTTCTAATGTACCACAAGGATAACTTAAAATGACCATACTATCCTATTAAAGTTAAGCGTGAGAAACAAAGTTACAAGAGTTGACCTCCATTATTCACACCATTGCAAAATCCAAAGTAAAAGGAATCTCTCTCCCCACCATCTTCTTCTTCCTGTTCTCTCTCTCACTCTGAAAATACCATCAATTTGATTTTCTGGAATCCTAACGTCGCCGGATCTAAGTGATTTTTGGGTCTCCAAGAGAACATCGCCGTTTTAATTTGCCAAAATCCTATAAACCCTACAGATCTAGGAGGCATCATTGGTGTCTAGTGCAAGTCCATAGATTCAGCCACAAGGAATCAGTAGCCTCTCTATCTTCCACAAAACAGTGTCTAATTAGGATTTATCCTTTACAAGATTTTTCCTCAACAACACCTCAATCTCGACATGTCCCTTGGAATCTGGGTAAAATTTTGGTTGCTTAGTTTTAGTTGTATGGACAATTTCGTTTTGTTGTCCTATGTTAATATTTTTTTATGGATTTTGCTCATCTTACGTGTANCAGAGTGGATCGATTTTGTCAATGCGATCACCGTGACGCATCATCAATATATTTTGGTAGCCATCGGGGTTAGGTTTAGCAGGCATACTCCATTGTTCTTGTTGCTCTGATTGTTCCTAATGTGACCTTTGAGAGTACGNTAGATGTCCTCGTAGACCATTTATTAACTTAGTGGACATGTTTCACCACGAAGCCCATCAGAGTTATCTTCTCTACATCGTCTTTTCTAAATTTTCTCAATTACCTACTTGTGGACAAGTTGAAACTTAATATTTTTAATAAACAATGTTTTACTAATTAGATGGACAATTACAACCTCAAAAATCCCCATGAGCACGTTGTCATCTAGCTTTCTAGAGGATAAACATTTTTTTCTCTCTTAATTGTTCCTCTAAAATTGTGCATCCTTTCTATCTGTTGACATGTAACATGTTAAATCTTAAAATGTTCTTGTAGACAACCTTTTATTTAATGATGGACAAATTTAACCCTATCTCATCTACAACAAATGTGCACGACTCTCGTTTATGTGTCAACAAGTAAAAACTCACAGCTCCTGTAAACAATATTTTATTAAGGTGGTGGACAAGTTTCCCGTAAACAACATATCTATGAAAATGTTGTCCTCTGTTAATCGTGAACATCTTTTCCCATAAATCGTCATAGCCAACGTTAACCATGCTTCCTAGAATAATTTGAAGATTAGAAATATATAATAATTAATGTTTTTAAAGTTGGTTGTGATTGTGGGTTGAAAAAGTATGTCTACATTTAATGCTATCACTGTCAAATTATTTGTAGTATTATAAAGAGCAACAAAAACACAGTTTTCCATCAATAATAATGGAGGGTATAATGGTCATCTCGTCTCACTCTTAAAACTGGATTGTGGTACATTAGAAAAGGATTTTTAAATGTGGCATTTTACAAAAAATTTGTCGCCAATGTGGTATATTTGACTAAATTCCCTTAAATTTTTGGGATTTTAGTCAGATCTACCACATTCGATATAAAACTTTTCCAATATACCACAATCACAAACCTTTTTCCATTCTATTACAAGGAGCAGTGCAAATGATAAAAATACCCATATGTTTATTATGTGGAAATATAAATAAGTGTGTTATTTATATGATAAAAACACAGACTCAACATAGACCATGCAGCGATAGTACAATCTGACTTAGCATTTATTGCATCATTTGACTGAATTGGTAATTAATGTGGATAAAAGGAAGGATCACTGGGTAAAAGAAAAGAGATGTTAATCTATATAATAATAACAATCTGAAAAATGCAACCAACAGTTATGTTTTTTCAATCGTACATCTTGGAAAATGCGACCAACAGTTATGTTTTTTCAATCGTACCTTTTGGATATTTTCTGAAAAGTCGTGATGGATCATTAAAACGATTATTTATGAAAAGGTACAACTGTTCACTGTAAAGTTGTGTTGATTGGAACATTCGTTTCTTTTGAAATCTATATATTGAAATGCTCGAACCATACCGTCTTGAACGAGTGGAGGATCCCATGGTCTTGCGGCTGTATCGAGCCAGAGTGGATCGATTTTGTCAATGCGATCACCGTGACGCATCATCAATATATTTTGGTAGCCATCGGGGTTAGGTTTAGCTGACTCCATTGTTGCTCTTGCTCTGATTGTTCCTGGTGTGACCTTTGAGAGTGCGTTGGAAGTAATTGTATACATTATCTCGTTTTTTTTT
>NC_025701.1:33873840-33874401 GCF_000633955.1 Camelina sativa | reverse complement strand
ATTTTTATTACAAATTTGCTAAGCTAAAATCGTAATGGACAAAACCAGCTAAGCCAATGAGATTGGTTGGGTTATAACACGATCATGGATTGGGATTGGGACGTTGCTAATATAGTAACCACAAATTAAGGGTTTCAAATTTCAATAAAAAGACCGAATCAGTCATTAGTCAAGGGAAGGCTAACTTTGGTTTAATCCCGTTCGGTGTGACTGGTGGTTTTCCTTTTTACAACAAGTCAACAAATATGAACGGTAACTTTTTAAAAACGGTGTAACAGTGTATGTATGTAACGGTAATATTTTTGTAGACTGAAAGATAAATTTAAATTAATTAATTAACCCCTTTTACCTCTTTAATTAAATACGGTTCTCGTCTTCTCAATATCAAATCTAGGAGAAAAGAAAGAAAAAACCTCTCTCNGAAAAGGTACAACTGTTCACTGTAAAGTTGTGTTGATTGGAACATTCGTTTCTTTTGAAATCTATATATTGAAATGCTCGAACCATACCGTCTTGAACGAGTGGAGGATCCCATGGTCTTGCGGCTGTATCGAGCCAGAG
>NC_025701.1:33834979-33873302 GCF_000633955.1 Camelina sativa | reverse complement strand
GATGATGATGATATGTATTAATTAACGAATGAAGAATTGTTTTTTTTAGGACGTCTCATATATATCTTCCATGCACAGTTTAATTTGGTCTGTTTCTTTTGTTTTCAGTTTTGGTATATGCTTTTTAAAGTTCATGTAATATACTATCAAAACATCTATTTATGCATCTCATGGAAAAATTGCAGGTCTATTTGGATTTGGATGCGCGTAAAGAGTGCTTCGGGTTTTCTCATTCGGTCTACTTGATTCAGGTAAGTCACACAACATTCACCATGCATGATATTAGAATTATATAATAATTAAGGAAATAAATACAAAATTTATTCATTAATTAACTACAAAATACAAAAATCATTCATTAAGTAAAATATGATCTTATATAGTCGGGTTAATAAAAGAATTTTAAGTATTAAATTACAATACAATGAAGAATAACCGAGCTTGGTGTCCTATCCATTGCATCGTCTTTGGTTCGTAAGTTTGGCATCACTTGTTCAATCTTTTTTCAAGTTAATGTAATTGAAACACTTAAATATCTTAATATTAACTTGACAAAAGAAAAAACTACTATAAGAATATTCACCATACATGATATTAGAATTACATAATAATTAAGGAAATAAATACAAAATTTATTTATTAAGTAAAACATGATCTTATATAGTTGGGTTAATAAAAAAAAATTAAGTGTTAAATTACAATACAATGAAGAATAACTGAGCTTGGTGTCCTATCCATTGCATCGTCTATGGTTCGTAAGTTTGGCATCACTTGTTCAATCTTTTTTCAAGTTAATGTAATTGAAACACTTAAATATCTTAATATTAATTTGACAAAAGAAAAAAACTACTATAAGAATATTCACCACTAGATTAGGACCCGCGGTACACCGTGAGACAAAATTATTTATAATTAAAATATTAAAATTATAAATTATATTTGTTGGTTAAATATGTTATAATTATATAATAATTGTAAAAAAAACTATATAATACCGCAATATAATTTATTTTTTATATAATATTTATTTAAATTTAATTAAATATGTCTATTTTCTGATATTGACAGTGTTAACAAAATAATGAAATGATGTTTTACCCGTGTAACACCGAATTACTGATATCGATAAAACCCGTCCCGCTATATAACCCCGTCCCGAGATATTTTAACTCACACTACATCTTAACTTTTAATATTTATTGTGTATCTACGGTATAATATTTATCATATTTAACTTTTTAAAAGTTTTAAATATTTTTCATATTTAACCTTTTAAAAATCTTTAAAATAAGGAATAAAAGTTTTAAAATCTTTAAAATCTTTAAAGTTTTAAATAAACCAAATAAAAGTTTTTAAAGTTTGAATGCATGATAAATCAAGAGTCTTCTCATTTGTATTCAGAATCATTCTGGCAATTGAGAATATCATTTATGTCGTAGTTATTGCAATGTAATTTTTCGAAAATTTTGTCTACAAATTCATTTTCCGGAAATTTTGTCTAGATTATTAGCAAAAAAGTATATTTTCGCGGATCCTATGAAATTTTGGACATTGTTTTGTCTACAACATAAATAAATGGAGGCCCTTAAATTATGAATTATCAAGAGGCCCATAAAATAATAAGAGGTCTATATAAAATTTTTAGAGGTCGACAGAATTAATTGCATTAGTAGCATTAATTGCTAAAACTTTCCTTATTAGTATTTTTGAGCAAAAACTGATGCAAAAATACTAGTATAGATGCATGATATTAGAATTATATAATAATTAAGGAAATAAATACAAAATTTATCCATTAAGTAAAACATGATCTTATATAGTTGGGTTAATAAAATAATTTTAAGTGTTAAATTATAATACAATGAAGAATAACCGAGCTTGGTGTCCTATCCATTGCATCGTCTTTGGTTCGTAAGTTTGGCATCACTTGTTCAATCTGTTTTCAAGTTAATGTAATTTTTTAACACTTAAATATCTTAATATTAATTTGAAAAAAAACTACTATATATATTATATAATATACACCATGCCTGATATTAAAATTATATAATAATTAAGGAAATAAATACAAAATTTATCATTAATTAAATAAAAAATACAAAAATCATTCATTAAGTAAAATATGATCTTATATAGTTGGGTTAATAAAAGAATTTTAAAGGTTAAATTACAATACAATGAAAAATAACCGAGCTTGGTGTCCTATCCATTGCATCGTCTTTGGTTCGTAAGTTTGGCATATTCAATCTTTTTTTCAAGTTAGTGTAATTTTAACACTTAAATATCTTAATATTAATTTGGCAAAAGAAAAAAATATAATATTATTTTAAATAAAAAAATTAATACATAAAAGAAATTTGAATATAGATGGTCGGATTAATAAAAGAAATTTGAATATTAAATTACAATATAAAAAAGAATAATCGAGCTATTAAATTACAATATAAAAAAGAATAATCAAGCTTGATGACCTATATCTATTGCATCCTGTTTGCAAGCACATCATTATTTCATTTTTTTCAAGTAAGGTAACCTTAACAGTTTAATACTTTAATAATAATTCAACAAGAAAACAACTATTTCTGTATATAATAATATTCTAGTACATAAAATAAGAATAAATGGATTAAAAGGAAGGTAGACGAAGATAGAGATTTGTGAACATAAATTGTGAGAGATACTAATTTTGATGTTGTATGTGCCAACAATTTAATACTGAGTTGTGGACAATATAATTCATTAAAATGTCCTTGTAACTATGAAGCATGTGGAGGACAATATGACATATATAGTAGACATGTGTATTGGTTGACAAGTGGGCGTGGACATAAAATAGAGTGTGGACATAAAAGTAGACTGGTGACAACTATTTAATTGGTGTGGATATACTGAAAATGCAAAGAACGTATCTGTTAAAATTGAGAAATTGAATTACATAACAAAATGATAGCTTGGAGGACATTTTGAAACTACTGATAGACAAACTGAAACAGTTGTCCATTAAAGGTTGAATGTCTACAAATGGCAACATCTTGTCCTAAAATAGTTGTCTATTAAACGGTATTACGGAGCTTTCGAAGTGAAACAATATCTCCATGTAAAAATATCTCATGCGGCTGAGCACGAGATGATGAAGTCTTTGTCTCCATTTGCACCATGCCGAACGGTGGTGGCTTCAGAGAACAGCTTTCGTGATCTCTGAGTTCTGACGACACAAAGCCTCGTGCAGAGGATTCCAACCACATGCATTCTGGAGCGTTACATCAGCCCCGCTGAAAGCGATCGTCTTCGCCGCGAGAACGCCACCGAGGCGTTTCACGGAAAGGAACGTCATGACAGTCTAGGACGGCGGAGATTCACTCCGCGACTCGCTCTTGGCTTACTGAGTCAAAGTTGGTGTGTATTTGTTTCGGTTCGGTTAGTTTAGGCAATAACGAAAAAAAAAAAAAGAGTTCTTCATTTTAATTAGAAATTGGGCAGAGAAGATGAAAAAACAACATAACAAATTGAAAAATAATATGTCTCATTTAGAAAAACAAAAAGATAAAGAATCAAATATCATGAGGGTTAATTTTGTCATTTTACTCGTGTCTTGTGGTATTTACTCAAAGAAGTACACCAATATAGTAGAACCCATAAGTTTAGTTTCAGAATATACCACATTTGTTAAAAAATTCTAAATTTTTACATTCAATTAAAAAAAAACTCTATTCTATCACTTTCATTCTAGAGGATAGTTACATTTCCTCCACCAGACTCTCTCACTATATAGACTATATATAGAGATATATATAATTCGAGTTTTACATAAACACAACTACTAGAGGATTGGGTTTTCATAAAGCACTATGGTCCAAAGGTTTTTATTTGGGAAAATGTCATTAAAATCCCCAAGTCTACATTTTCGTTGATTTAAATCCTGTACTCTGTTTTTGGTGGAAAAAGACACCAATTATTTGTTGACTTCCAAATAAATTGCAAACTCTCGTTGACTTAGCTTTTTGAGGCACAACGTTAAGTGATCAAATGGAAAAATTAAACGGGGTTAATTATCCGTTAACGAGATCCGTTAATAGCAAAACGACGCTGTTTATAGCACCCTAAAAAACCTCCAAATTGAGAAATCGATTCTAAATTTCCCCAATTCACAAACCTTAATCGATCTAACCATAATCGAACATGATATCTTCGATGACGAGAAGATTCCAGATATCTTTTTGTTATACATCGGAAGAACGGTCGACCAGGATTCTCTTTAGTTCTCGATGTAAAGATCGTTACACCAACTCCACAAACACACTTCAATGGCACTCCACGGTCGAACGAAGCAACCACCGATGTCTCTGAGCTAGAACTTATCTCGTCAACTCGAAGAAGATGAGAGAAATCGAAGAAGAAAAGAGAAATTGAAAAAGAAAATATAAATTAAGATCGATTAGGGTTTATGAATTGGGGAAATTAAGAATCGATTTCTTTATTTGGGGGTTTTAGGATGTTATAAACAGCGTTGTTTTGCTATTAACGGATCTCGTTAACAGATAGTTAACCCCGTTTAATTTCTCCGTTTGATCACTTAATGTTGTGCCTCAAAAAGCTAGGTCAACGAGAATTTGCGATTTATTTGGAAGTCAACAAATAAATTGTGTTTTTTTTCTCCAAAAGCAGAATTCAGGCTTTAAATCAACGAAAATGTAGATTTGGGGATTTTAATGATATTTTTTCCGTTTTTATTTACTTGGCTCATTTGAGCTTCTTTCTTTCCTCTTTTTCTTTTCTTTTTCTCCTTCAAAAGGTTCTTTTACTAATGAATGTAGGGAAGTAAGCTTTCTTTGTGTCGAAGTTATATACTCCCTCTGTCCCTCAAAAATTGATGTTTGAGGGACTTCACACAAATTAAGAAACAATGATTATTTACAATATTGTTTTTTACTAAAAGTATTAAATATTTATAAACCAATGACTATTGAGTTTTCTTAATGATCACTTCTTGAAATTAATAAAAGTTAAATATTAGTTAATTTAAAATGGTAAAACATCAAATTTTGTGGGACAAAAAAAAATCACATAACATCAATCTTTGTGGGACAGAGGGAGTACATATTATTTCCGACAAATGATCGAAATTCACTTGCTTCGAGTGTTGTTGGCATTGGTAATGGGGGTGACCTTATTTTAGAACAAACCGTCCAATGGTCGTGCATGTGGTGGGCTCAGTACATTCCAGATCTGCGCCGCTCTATTAATGATCACTGACAACAATTCAATAATAGATCTTTCCGCATGCAAATATATTTTACTTGTTTCCTTTTCTTAAAAGATTTTCTAATACTACTGCATAATCCATACGAGTAATTATTGTTTCCCCTTTAACTTTCACTATAAATCGCATATTATGATTCATAATAAACACCCCCAAATGTTCGGTTCATATCATTTTCGATTTTTATATGTGAAGGTGGAGAATCTTTTATACTTAACAAGTTCCATGCATTTGTAGTGAGGTTATGTTCGTATATAATCTCATATAAATTTAGATTTTCTATGTTTGAAAAAGCGTTTTTAATAAAATTAAAACTATTGTTTTTTAGTTCATACAAATTGGGAAAACATGTTAAATAATAGTATTTTTTAATACTCATGAATTAAAGAAAAAGTTCCAAATAGTAATGGATCAGTAGTTGAGATATTCACTCTGTATGCTTTCTTTTTTAGTTCTTTTAACGGCAATTTCAATCACTTTTGGTCATCTGCAAATATTTTTGTTGACAAGAAAAATTTGATTTCTATGAGAAGCGTGCTTGAGATTTTTTTTTTATTTTTTTTTGGACAAACGAGTGTTTGAGATTTGGCATGATATTTCAATGGTTAATAAAAAAAAGTATTGACAAGAAATAAACTAAACATAAAAAATATATTCGACCACCATTACACAGTCAAGAATCATATCCGTTATGCAATAAGTATGTCAAAACTTTGATTATCTAATCACGTCCGCGTAAGCTAAAATGATTATCGTTTTTAAAAATATGTTTCGGATTTATGCCATACAATTTGACTAACGTTATTCTCTAATCAATGATTACAAGAAATAGAAATTTACCGAAATTTCCAAATTCTATTATTCAAATAAATGTATGTACCATATGAACGTCTTTCTTATTATACTATTTTTGTTTTGCATTTTCGTGTCCGCTAGATATATATGAATGAAACGTCATCGATAACGTTCTATAAATAAGTACCCTTATCTTGTCCAACTTATTATCTCACTCTCGAGAGTAGCGTGAGTCTCGAGGTTTCATTATTTACTACTTTGACGAAGGAAGTAACAATGACCGTTGGCGCCGGAATCAGCGTTACCAACTCCGATTTGGTGGTGCTAGGTCACCGTGTTCTTCACGGCGTGCCGGATAATGTTTTAGTCACTCCCGCTTCAGGAAACGCCTTAACCAACGGCGCGTTCATCGGCGTCACCTCGGATCAAACCGGAAGCCACCGCGTCTTCTCCCTAGGCAAACTCGAGTACTCTATTTCAATCCCTTCTCTATACTTCTCTTGTTAATGTCACATTTTTCTTAGGGTATAAAATGTCTGTTTTCGATATATTTTTATTTTTTTCTTGGGCAGAGACTTGAGGTTTATGTGTGTCTTCCGGTTTAAATTATGGTGGATGACACAAAGAATGGGTACTAATGGGAAAGAGATTCCTTGCGAGACTCAATTTCTGATCGTGGAAGCAAACCAAGGATCAGATTTAGGAGGAGATCAGTCAGCTTCCTCGTACGTTGTATTCTTGCCTATACTCGAAGGAGACTTCAGGGCTGTTTTGCAAGGGAACGAGGCTAATGAGCTTGAGATTTGTCTTGAAAGCGGTAGATATAATCCACTTGGTTCTTTTAGTAATTCACACCACTAGCTAGATTTTGAGTTGGAGATTTTTTTTTTGTATGATTATCTCTTGAGATTTATATGGTTTGTTGTATGGTCAAAAGGTGATCCAACTGTTGACAAATTTGAGGGGAATCATTTGGTTTTTGTGGCTGCTGGCTCCGACCCTTTTGATGTCATTACCAAAGCTGTCAAGTATGTAACGTTTCTTAACTCAAAATTGTTTGATTTCTTTTATATCCATAAGGTTAGTGTTTATAATTTTTATACTTGTATGATTTGTTTGCTAGGGCTGTTGAGCAACATCTTCAGACATTTTCACACCGGGAGCGAAAGAAAGTAAGGAACAACACTTAGACTTTTTATGTGATCTTTGGTTATTTAAGCAAAAGTAAAATTCTGAAATTTCCCCTTTTTGTTGTGGTGTTCAGATGCCAGATATGTTGAACTGGTTTGGTTGGTGCACTTGGGATGCATTCTATACTAATGTCACAGCCAAAGACGTCAAGCAAGGTCTTGAAAGGTACTCATGAGTATGACTCTTGACTCAAAATCACACTTCATGCTTTTTCAGGTGGCTTTATTTAACATGTAAATTGTAAACTTAACCAAACCTGCAACTATTATTGTCTGTAGCCTCAAAGCTGGTGGTATTACCCCAAAATTTGTCATAATTGATGATGGATGGCAATCTGTTGGCATGGATGAGACTAGTGTAGAATTTAACGCTGATAATTCTGCCAAGTAAGTAATTAACCAAGCTCTCATTGAAAACAACCTATTTATATATTATAGTTTTGTCATGATCTCATACTTTCTTTTAGCTAATAGCCACTCTGTTTCTATCTTTTTGTGTTTTCTTCAGTTTTGCAAACAGGTTAACTCACATCAAGGAGAACCACAAGTTTCAGAAAGATGGCAAAGAGGGCCACCGGGTGGATGACCCTGCACTGAGTCTTGGACATGTTATCACAGACATTAAGAGTAACAACTCACTCAAGTATGTTTATGTTTGGCATGCAATAACGGGATACTGGGGAGGAGTCAAACCAGGCGTTGCTGGTATGGAACACTACGAATCCAAGGTTGCGTATCCAGTTTCTTCACCAGGAGTTATGTCCAACGAGAATTGTGGATGTCTAGAAAGCATTACTAAGAACGGGCTCGGTTTGGTGAATCCTGAGAAAGTCTTTAGCTTCTATAACGACCTTCACTCGTATCTTGCATCCGTTGGGATCGATGGTGTCAAAGTAGACGTCCAAAACATTCTGGAAACTCTTGGAGCTGGGCATGGCGGTCGGGTTAAACTTGCAAAGAAGTATCACCAGGCTTTGGAAGCTTCCATTTCAAGAAACTTCCCTGACAATGGTATCATCTCTTGCATGAGTCATAACACAGATGGTCTCTACAGGTGAGCCTTGCAACATTGTTCTTCTCACACTGATTTTATCCATAATCGTTACAATACCCTTATGTTTTCTTCTTATAATGGTACTTATAGCTCAAAAAAGACGGCTGTTATAAGGGCATCAGACGATTTCTGGCCTAGAGATCCGGCTTCACACACTATCCACATTGCTTCTGTTGCGTATAACACACTTTTCCTTGGAGAGTTTATGCAGCCGGATTGGGACATGTTTCATGTACGTTGATTTGATTCAACATTTAACGTTAACAAACTTTTTGAACTTGTGAATGAATCTATCTGTTTCTCATTACAGAGTTTGCATCCGATGGCTGAATATCATGCAGCAGCTCGCGCGGTTGGAGGATGTGCCATTTACGTCAGGTAATCATAGGGTTCAATAGCATTTAACAAACAAAGTATATCATAAGGTAAAATGAGTTGCAAGTAATTAACTCTAGACATTAAAACATGTGAAACAGTGACAAACCAGGACAACATGACTTCAACCTTTTGAGAAAGCTAGTACTTGGAGATGGCTCGATACTCAGAGCAAAGCTTCCCGGAAGACCAACCCGTGATTGCTTCTTTAGTGATCCAGTCAGAGACACTAAAAGGTATCTAATCTATAGCTTTCCCTTGCCCTGGAAGAGAAGAAAAGAGTCTTAAATCTTTAACTAAGTACTGTTGCATGTTGATAACTTTTTCAAGTTTAATGAAAATATGGAACTTGAACGAATTCACCGGTGTTATGGGAGTCTTTAACTGCCAAGGCGCTGGATGGTGTAAGAACGAGAAGAGAAACTTGATCCATGACCAAGAACCTGGGACAATTTCTGGTTATGTCCGAACCAATGATGTCCATTACATCCATAAAGTCGCAGCCTTTGAGGAGTGGTCAGGCGATTCAATCGTCTATTCCCATCTCAGAGGTAGTACACAAACTCAAATACTCTGATTTGACTTCAAAATAATAAAAAAAAAAAAAAAAAAAACACTTTCTTAATGTGTATTTGTGTTACTAGGAGAGTTGGTGTATCTTCCCAAGGATGCATCACTAACAGTCACATTGAAGTCACGTGAATACGAAGTCTTCACTGTGATTCCGGTGAAGGAATTTACCGACGGAAGTAAGTTTGCTCCGGTGGGACTTATGGAGATGTTTAACTCTGGAGGAGCCATAGTGAGTTTAAGATACGATGATGATGAAGGGAGTAGCAACTTTGTCGTTAGGATGAAACTTAGAGGCAGTGGTTTGGTTGGTGTTTACTCTTCTATTCGACGACCAAGAAATGTCACGGTGGATTCAGAGGATGTGGAGTACCGGTATGAACAGGAATCGGGTTTGGTTACGTTTACATTAGGAGTTCCGGAGAAGGAAATGTATCTTTGGGACGTGGTCATTCAACTGTGACGAACTTCCAAGATTGTGGCGAGCTCTCTCATTAAGTATTGGTTTATCTATCGATTTTATTATATTGATCTGTATGATTGTATCAGCTATGCATCTTGATTTGTGTTAATCAGTATGAAGTCATTGATCAGATTAATCTGTTTGGTCAAACGTAGAGGTATTTGTAATATACAGTACCTTTTATTGTTCCTTTTGATACGTTTTAAGATCACAAATCTCGTAATTTGTACTTGGATTATTAGTCCACGTTGTAATCAGATCAATAGAAAGAAAGATAATGGGATTACGTGATGCGGTCGATATATACTAGTTTATTTATTTTATTCTGGACTATGGTAACACGTCACGTTTGAGGGATCCACTTGTTTTACTTTTCTTGATTCGGTAATTCACAATTCACATATATTTTGATGATTCAAGAAACAATAAAAATAAAACAATTGGAAACTAGATAAAATGTCCAATTCTTTTGAAGGTAAAAAATCAATTTTATTAATTATATAGAGTTTTTGTTTTTGAAAAAAAAAAGAAATAGAAAGTGGGTCTTTTTGTCTTCAAAACTGGGGTGATGAAAAAAATTTAAGTAGCAGAAGAAGAAGAAGAAGAAGGAAAGTTCCTTGATCACAGCTCTTTACTGACACATCTCTGAGATCTCTGGGAGATTCTTTTTATCACTCAGATCACAAACCCCTCTCTCTCTCTCTCTCTCTCTCTCTCTCTCGTCTTGTAACTATAACCAATCCCCTACGATCCATATATCAAATATTCGTAGACTGATTAGGCTTCTCCATACCATTGGACCATCTCCAACAGATCGAAAGAAGAAGAAGACGAATTCAAAGTTTTTTTTTTTTTTTTTTTTTTTGTTGGAGTTGAGTTGAGTTGAGTTTATAATTGCTTTTGATTTGATTTCTGCAACTTGTTCAAGTCTTTCTTCTCTGACCCTTGGTTGACTTCTAGGTTAAACCCCTTTCTGATCTCTTTTACCGTTTCTTTAATCGTCCCCTTCGATCTTCTTTAGTTGATATCTTCAAACCGTCAGGGTTATGAACTGATTCACTGTTCTGATTTCATTGCAATGTTCCTCTTTATTTGTAAAAGCAATGATCTTTTGATATTTTGATGAATTGGTCTCCTAAGCTTTCATACCCTAAGCATTTCAAGATTTGGGTTTTACATTTTATTAGAATGTTTCTCCATCTTCAGGTTGTAGAAGAAGAGTAAATCCTCTTTTTCATGTGTTGTTAGCAAGAGTCTATGGGTTGTTGTAAGGTGCCAGCTCTTATTCAGGCGCAGGTTGAAGTAAGTTATATAGTTCACCATCTATCACGTCTTTACTCAAGTTATATTGGCTCCCTCATTGCCAGCTTAATGGAAAGATTACAACTTTGAACAGATGGGTTTGGTTAATGATGTTGAGCACAAAAGCCTTTTCAGACGAGATACTGATTCCCCTCAAAGAAAAGCATCTTCCTTGATGGAACAAGGATCACTTTCTCCAAGTTTTCGCGAACGTGCTACTAAAACACCTAACAACAGTGTGCTCCAGAGCTTCAAGATTGTTATTTTGTCTAATAAGCTCAATCTTTTGTTGCCTTTTGGTCCTCTAGCTATACTACTCCATTACTTGACAGATAATAAGGTGAGCACTTGTAGTTTCGGGTACTATCCTTGGTAGTTTCGTTTCCTATGCTTATGTCTTAAGAAATGATTCTTGTGGCTCAGGGGTGGATCTTCTTACTGAGCTTAGTAGGCATCACACCATTAGCTGAACGTCTCGGATATGCCACAGAGTAAGTTGTTGCTCGCACTTGTTACTCTTGAGTTATCATTTCAATCAGCGAGGCTTATGTATAAGTAACCATTTATTTTGTGACAGGCAATTGGCTTGTTACACGGGTTCAACTGGTATGATTCTTGTGATAGCCATTCTATTTCGGTGTTTACCTCGTTTTCTCCTGATATCTTTTTGACGTGGTATACAAATGTAACAGTTGGAGGCCTCCTAAACGCTACATTTGGAAACGTGACAGAGCTGATCATATCGATTTTCGCTCTTAAAACTGGAATGATACGCGTTGTTCAGCTGACACTGCTCGGCTCCATCCTTTCTAACATGTTGCTTGTACTTGGCTGCGCCTTTTTTTGTGGTGGTCTTGTATATTCCCAGAAAGAGCAAGTCTTTGACAAAGTAGGCATATCATTCACTTGTTCTCTTCTTTTCTTCAATGTATTTGTTCTGTAATATGTACCATGTTTCTGAGCTTATCTATTCTGTAACACCAGGGAAACGCCGTTGTGAATTCAGGATTGCTTTTGATGGCTGTCATGGGGTTACTCTTCCCCACAGTTCTTCATTACACGCACAGTGAGGTTCATGCTGGGTCATCGGAGCTTGCTCTCTCAAGATTCAGCAGTTGCGTAATGCTCGTTGCCTATGCTGCTTACCTCTTTTACCAGTTAAAGAGCCAGCCGAGTTCTTATACTGCTCTTACGGAGGTTTGTTGTCTTTGACCTTTGATGACTTTTTCTTATAAGCCAGGAGACGATAGATTAAGATAACTACAAATACAAATATTGTTTCTTACAAGTTAAACCAGTTTCATCATTTGATCATGAGTCATGACCATAGATGATTGCCAATTTTACGGGGTCTCTTCAATTTCTTTTTTATAAACCAATGGCCATTAAACTTAGTGGCTTACACCTCTTTCTTTTACTTGGACTTATCTCTGTTGTTTGGTAAACCCTATAAATTATAGGAAACAAGCGAGAACGAAGAATCTTCAGATGATGATGAAGATCCTGAGATCTCCAAGTGGGAAGCTATCATCTGGCTTTCAATCTTAACGGCTTGGGTCTCTCTTCTTTCCGGTTATCTTGTTGATGCCATAGAGGTAAATAGCGAGCTTTTTTTGTTTTGTATTTCATTATTCCTTATGAAGATCTTACAGTATTAACTTGGCATGTTTGTTTCTTTCCATATGATCAGGACAGAATTGCAATGCTAGTTTATGAGTTTGGCTTACGGTTTTCACTTTTTGTTTTTGAAACTGTTAACAGGGTGCTTCGGTATCATGGAAGATACCAATCTCTTTTATCAGTGTCATCTTGCTTCCTATAGTTGGGAATGCGGCTGAACATGCAGGTGCTATTATGTTTGCCATGAAAGACAAGCTGGTACGCATACAATTCTCTTGCATTTTGATGTCTATGATTCTTTTCGTTAGGTTCGTAACTGTTATTCTCCTCTACAGGACCTGTCTTTGGGAGTGGCTATTGGATCCTCCATTCAGATTTCTATGTTTGCGGTATGTATATGAAATGTTAACTTGAGTCTAGTACTGAACATTCTCTGATAATTTTGATTCTGTCGATTATATATAGGTTCCTTTCTGTGTGGTGATCGGATGGATGATGGGTGCACAAATGGACCTAAATTTCCAGCTATTTGAGACGGCTACACTGTTTATAACTGTTATTGTTGTAGCATTCTTTCTCCAGGTCGGTTAATCTTGAAGCTAATTATCAAACTAATCTTGAGTGTATCAGCATGAAGTTGTTAAAGGTCTCTGTGTGTGTTTGTTTTAATGCAGGAAGGGACATCGAATTACTTCAAAGGGTTGATGCTTATACTTTGCTATTTGATAGTCGCTGCTAGTTTCTTCGTACACGAAGATCCTCATCAAGGTTAGTGTTGAATTTGCTAGTTCTCTTCTTCACTACAATATCCAACAAGAAAACCTTTTGTGTCATCATATCTGTGCTGAAACGTGTTTTTTGTGTTCTTATCTCTTGACAGATGATATATAAACCAACCAGAAAGAACACAAATCTAATATGTGAAGCAGTTTGTGTCATAAAAGTAAACCCTGATGACCTCAGGAACACACCATCTTACATGTACATTTGAGATTCTAGAGTTTGTTGCATAACATATGAAAAGTAGCCCCATTTTAAGGTTTTTACCTTCCCTTACATTGTGTACTTCTCTGAGGGGCTTAGGTTTACAAATCTGTAAAATCACCTTGATAACTACTATGATGGGAAGATTGGAAGGTCTCTTCTTTTCTTAGAACAGGTTATGGACGATTTTATGTTGAATTTGATATTCATAAAAGGTTCAAATAAGATGACACTACCTACAGTTAAGTCTTACTCGAACAATTTTGTGAGCAATTTGGCGTAAGATTGCAGAAATTCTTCTGCAAAGATTGTATCGTGGTTCTTGGATGGTTCGATTAGTAGCTCTTAAGATGAGTTCCAGATGGATTTACTGAAAAATGTGGATTAAAAAAATAAAATGCAGCATCGGGCCTTAAGCTGCAAAACAAGTTTGAGCTTCAAGATATGGAAGCGTGCTTCGGTGTAGCACCTTTAAGGAACAAAGGAATATAAGAAATGGATACCTTTAAATAATTTAGTACTTGAGTTCCATAAACAATTAAAAGATTTATTTGTTGTATCTTCTTCCCCGTGCAAGGAGTGAGTGGATGCTTATCGTGCTTGTAATCATGTGTCACATTGTATATAGTAGTGAACAAGGACTTGACTTTCTGATCACAGATCAATGAGATCACAAATCTCTTGTACGGAACTATATTTGATGTTCAGCAACTTGGTCAAGTCTACGGGTTGTTGTAAGGTGTCTTCTCTTATGCAGGCGCAGGTAGAAGTAAGTTAGTTCATGATCACGTCTTGTCTCAGTTTTATTTGGTTCCTCAATGTCAGTTTAAGAAATATATTATTACTGTAAACAGATGGAGTTGGTTAATGAAGTTGAGCTTAAAAGCCTTCTGGAACAAGAAACAGATTCCCCACAAACAAATGCAGCTTCTTTGATGGAGCAAGGATTGCATCGAGAACGCAGAGCTAAAGCACCTAGGAACAGTGTGGTACAGAGCTTCAAGATCGTGATTTTATCGAATAAACTCAATCTTTTGTTGCCTTTCGGTCCTTCGGCAATACTAGTCTATATTACGTGACAGCTAATAAGGTGAGTAGTAGTGGTTACAGGTTTACTATTCGTAACATTTTTGTTTCTTCTTGTTAAGTCTCGAGAAATGATTCTTGCTGTGGCTCAGGGATGGTTCTTCTTACTAAGCTTAGTAGGCATCACACCATTGGCTGAACGTCTGGGATATGCCACAGAGTAAGTCGTTGCCTGCACTTGTAACTCTTTACTTACCATATTATCAAACACTGACCGTTTTGTTTTGTATCAGGCAATTGGCTTGCTACACAGGTTCAACCGGTACGACTTGATTTCTTCCGTTACACTTCTTTTCTCCTGATATATGTTTTTGACGTGCTAGACAATTTACACAGTTGGAGGCCTCCTGAATGCTACATTTGGAAACGTGATAGAGCTGATCATATCGATTATCGCTCTGAAAAACGGGATGATACGCGTTGTACAGTTGACGCTGCTAGGCTCAATTCTTTCTAACATGTTACTTGTACTTGGCTGTGCCTTTTTCTTCGGCGGCCTTGTGTTTTCCCGGAACGATCAAGTCTTCGACAAAGTAAGTAGGCGTATCATTATTTCTTTTTCTTTTTTTTTTTGGTCAATCTTGTTCTTGTTGTTTCCGAGCTTATTTCTTCTGCAATACAGGGAAATGCAGTTGTGAGTTCGGGCATGCTTTTGATGGCATTCATGGGGCTACTTTTCCCCACAGTTCTTCATTACACGCAGAGTGAGGTTCATGCTGGGTCATCAGAGCTTGCTCTCTCAAGATTTATCAGTTGCATAATGCTCGTTGCCTATGCAGCTTATATCTTTTTCCAGTTAAAGAGCCAGCCAAGTGTTTATACCGAGGTTACTTGTATTTTAAGTTAACTACAACTATAAAACTGTTTCTTACTAGTTACAACCAGTTTCATCATTTAGATTTTTTTAAATTTGGAGTTTTCATTAGCTACTAGAACCACAGATGATGCTTGCCAGTTTTACGGGCTCTGTCCAATGGGAGTTGCCAACTCTCTCTTCTACTTTAACTTATCTCTGCTGTAAATTATAGGAAAGAAACCAGAACACAGAAATGTCAGAAGATGATGAAGATCCTGAGATCTCCAAGTGGGAAGCTATCATCTGGCTTTCAATCTTTACGGCTTGGGTCTCTATTCTTTCTGGCTATCTTGTTGATGCCATAGAGGTAACAACTAATGACCCGTTTCCGTATTTCATTCTTATGAAGATCTTGTATTATCAAGTTGTTCTGTTTCTTCATTTTGACATGATCAGGACAACATTACATTGCAATGCAACTTTTATGACTTCTTGTTCTTATGGTTTTGTGTTTTTCTTTTGTTTGTCGATATGAAACAGGGTGCTTCGGTGTCATGGAAGATACCAATCTCTTTTATCAGTGTCATCTTGCTTCCTATAGTTGGGAATGCGGCTGAACATGCAGGAGCTATTATGTTTGCCATGAAAGACAAGCTGGTACGCATACAATTCTCTTGCATTTTGATGTCTATGATTCTCTTTGTTAGGTTCTTAACTGTTTATTCTCCTCTCTACAGGACCTGTCTTTGGGAGTGGCTATTGGATCCTCCATTCAGATTTCTATGTTTGCGGTATGTATATGAAATGTGAACTTGGGTCTAGTACTGAGCATTCTCTGACAGTTTTGATTCTGTCGATTATAAATAGGTTCCTTTCTGTGTGGTGATCGGATGGATGATGGGTGCACAAATGGACCTAAACTTCCAGCTATTTGAGACGGCTACACTGTTCATTACTGTTATTGTTGTAGCATTCTTTCTCCAGGTCGGTTAATCTTGAAGCTAATTATCAAACCAATCTTGAGTGTATCAGCATGAAGTTGTTAAAGGTCTCTGTATGTGTTTGTTTTAATGCAGGAAGGGACATCGAATTACTTCAAAGGGTTGATGCTTATACTTTGCTATTTGATAGTCGCTGCTAGTTTCTTTGTACACGAAGATCCTCATCAAGGTTAGTGTTGAATTTGCTATTTCTCTTCTTCACTATAATATCCAACAAGAAAACCTTTTGTGTCATCATATCTCTGCTAGTTCTTGGTTCGGTTCTTTCGGTTTGAACCGTTTGCCCAGGCCTAGTTGAATTTATACAAAGCTCAAAACCCCTAACCTCCATCACAGTTTTCTTCACACAGCTTTTCCAAGGCCACCTAATGTAAAATCCGTTCCTTCTCACCTGACCTCCACCAAAAATTTGATTTAGCACTTGTTAACTTAGTCGTCAAATCCTGGGGAAGTTTAAAACATGACATGACATGAGTTGGAAGAGCCAAAGCCACATATTTAATCATAATTTCTTTCCCACCCCTAGATAAATATTTGCCGACCAACCATTCACCCGATCACTTAATTTATCATTAACATAGTTGAAGACCTTATTACGAGAACCCTCAAAGCTTTTAGGGATACCTAAGTAAGAGCCCAACCCCTTTCTTTAGTAATACCAATGACGGTTTTAAGATGCTCTCTAGTATGGTTCGGGATTTTCTTCCCAAACAAAATAGAAGATTTATCAATATTGACTTCTTGTCCCGAGGCTTTACCATAACTGCCAATAATATCCATAATTGTCTTACACTCTTTCTCCTCTGCTTTACGAAAGAAGAGATTATCATATGTGAATAACAGATGACAAAATTGAGAGCAATCCCGAGTTAACGTGATTTCCATAATCTTTACTTCCCGCTTAGCCTTTTAAATACTAGCAATCAAAATCTCCGTACAAAGAATAAACAAATACAGAGAAAAAGGATCCTCTTAGTGTAAACCCTGTTCTAGAAAAACAAAACCATGAGGTTGACCATTAAGAAGAACTTGATAAGAGCTGAACTGACACACCACTTAATCCACGTAATCCATTGACCATCAAAACCCAACCGCATGAGGACCGCTTCCAGGAACGACCATTCCACACAATCAGAAGCTTTACTCATATCCGTCTTAAAGGCCAGAAAATCCGATTTACACCGCCGATTAGTATCCGAGTCATGAAACATTTCCTGAGAAATAATAATATTATATATTTTTCTTATATTGAAATTTTTATTATTATTATATTTAAAAGATTTTATTAGTGTAATTAAAGCTTAACTTATATTTTTACTCTTAATGAAATTATTTTAAATGGTCTTAAAACCAATGGCATAGGTATGTAATTTCCTACAAAACAATGTCATATTTTATATTGTGGCTTTTCAAATAATATTAGGGATAAATATTCTGATTTAAAAATTAAAAAACCAAATGGACTAGTAAAAAATTATATCGAAACATTACTTTTATATATATGATTAATTTAAACAAATTCAATGGGAAAATATATGACCAAATTTTGCAGAGTCTGTTTTTTTAGAGCATTTCATAAATAATTATTTGGCAAAATTTACTCTCTAAATTTAATGTTTTAATTGACTATTTGTACATTGAAAAAGGTTTGACCAAAAAGTTTTTGATAATATTTAAATAGAAAAATCCATTTTATTTTAGAAATAAATTCAGTTACAAACTTTTTCATTGCAATTTCTTTCTCCACAAATCAACTACAATATAACCAAGAATCAATAATGGCCAATTTATTTTATTCGAATACTAAAGCAAAAAATGTTCACTTTACTTAATATTTTAACTCTAATAAAATCTTATTCTCTTAATATCGCATTTAAGACATTTTCCAAAACCCGATACAATTATTTCAATATTATGCTACAAGCTGTAAATTACTATTAATTAACGTGTGAACTATGTAGAAAAGGGAAAGAAATGTAATTTATTTTTATGTGGTGTAGACAGAAGGACAATTTTATATCCCCTAACTCCGGATAAGAAGAAGATTATATAAAAAAATCATGCTTAAATGCTCATTTTATCTCTAAAAGTTGAACACTATTTCTACCTCTCAAACAAAAACACCCGAAAGGAACTAATGTCGATAGGTAAATCACAAATTGAAGTGGTTACAGCTAATGGATTTTCTACTGTAGAGAAAGGCAGTTCCTCTCGTACATCTACGTATGAGGATCTTGTCCAAAATCCTGAACTTTTTTGGGATACGCTCCAAGATTATTTCCAATTTTCTGGGCAAGAACTTAAGTGAGTTTTTTTTTTCCTTATATGAAATTTTTTGTGATGAAATTACTGGTTTACAAATTATGATTGAGAATGTTAAACCCCTTGTATACATTTCAATCAATTTTGTTCGCAATCTCGTGTGTGATGGGTTATAAATGACTTGTATACTACTAAGTGTTGCTTGGTCGAGTGGTGTAGGCATGGTCTTTCAAAGGAATAGAGACGTGATTCCCTATGTTTGAAAGACGTTTGTAGGATGGTGATTTTTCCTATAGAAAAATCTGAAAAGCGATAAGAAACAAATTATAAATGGGCCTTGGCCCAAAAATTATTTTTGAAAAATAATAACTCTTTTTATTTGTTTTTCTTGGTCAACAATTACTCATGGTTTTTGTTCATATGAGCTGATCTTTTGTTGTAAAACAAAAAAAAAAAATGATTACTCATGTTGTACAAAATTTATTTGGCGAGATGAAAGCAAAAGTCATTAGGTTTGGGAATTGTTAAAGCAAAGAAGTGTGTGTGGCTTATGGAACTAGATCTAGTTTGTTCTTAATCTGTTAGTCAGATATCATTTTTTATTTGGTTTTCACAAAAATTTTGAAATGCTAATCCATGAATAGGTTTAAGAATGTTTTTTTTGGGGGGTTACCGTTAATGCAATATTGTTTTAAAGGTATTGGGAAATGGAAATTGCTTTTATCCTCTTTTAATATGTTCATTGTATATGCTTTAATTGATTTATTTTCTTGAATAAGATTTCAGTTGATCATGGAATATTTCTGATATTTTTGGCTTTTGTCAAGGATTCCTGTTGTGGAAAGAAACCGTCTCGATCTGCATCGGCTGTTCATTGAGGTCACATCTCGTGGTGGTCTTGAAAATGTAACAAATTATTCCTTTTGAAGCTATCTTTGTTTTATTAAAACAATTTATACAATTTCTATGTTTAATAATTATATCATATTTGATTCTAGGTGATCAACGATCGCAGATGCAAAGAAGTGATTGAAGTATTTAAGTTTAAGACAGCAGTAACAAGTGCAGCACATGTTTTAAAGACTAATTATCGTAAAACGTCTTTTCTCTTCCCAGAGTGCTGTACGTGCGGGGACGCTTACCATTGTTTTAGTTCCGAACTGGATGAGTATTTATCGCTATTGCCACGTAAATTTTGTGTATTATTGCATGTAAAATAATTTTTTGATTCCCCATTACAATCCTCTCCCCCGTACTTATATTGTTTTATTACATTTAATTATATTTAACCGAATCAATTCATCCAGTTAATTTCGTTCTTAATTTAATATGTTTGACCCGATAAGATCTATGGTCGACTCCCGAGCTTCGAGGCGACTTCGCATCGTCGCATCGCTTCTCCTTCACTTCTCCTTGGTTGAGTTTAGTGGATCGGCCCAAATAACTCGCTTCGGCCCATGTCCTTTAACACAGATCCAATTACATAACCCGGGACGAATTGTCGTGGTATCAACAATGAGGTTGACCATTAAGAAGGACTTGATAAGAGACTGAACTGACACACCACATAATCCACGTAATCCATTGACCATCAAAACCTAACTGCATGAGGACCGCTTCTATGAACGACCATTCCACACGATCATAAGCTTTACTCATATCCGTCTTAAAGGCCAGAAAATCCGATTAACACCGCCGATTAGTTTTCGAGCAATGAAACATTTCCTGAGAAATAACATTATTATATATGTTTTCTTATATTTAAAAGATTTTTTATTATTATATTTAAAAATTTTTTTTAGTGTAAAGCTCAACTTATATTTTTACTCTTAATGAAGGATAAATATTATGTTTTAAAAATTAAATACAAAATGGACTAGTAAAAAATTATATCGAAAGGTTACTTTTATATATATGATATTTAAACAAATTCAATGGGAAAATATATGACCAACTTTTGCAGAGTCTGATTTTTTAGAGCATTTCATAATTGCTCCTCAAATAATTATTTGGCAAAATTTACTCTCTAAATTCAATGTTTAGTTGACTATTTGTACATTGAAAAAAGTTTGACCAAAAAGTTTTTGATAATATTTTAATAGAAAATCTGTTTTATTTCAGAAATAAATTCAGTTACAAACTTTTTCATTGCAATTTCTTTCTCCACAAATCAACTACGATATAACCAAAAATCAATAATGGCCAATTTATTTTATTTGAATACTAAAGCAAAAAATGTTCACTTTACTTCATATTTTAACTCTAATAAAATCTTATTCTCTTAATATTGCATATAAAACATTTTCCAAAAACCGATACAATTATTTCAATATTATGCTATAAGCTGTAAATTAAAATTAATTAACGTGTGGACTATGTAGAAAAGGGAAAGAAATGTAATGTATTTTTATGTGGTGTAGACAGAAGGACAATTGTATATCCTCTAATTCCGGATAAGAAGAAGATTATATTAAAAAATCATGCTTAAATGCTCATTTTATCTCTGAAAGTTGAACACTATTTCTACCTCTCGAACAAAAACACCTGAAAAGAACTAATGTCGACAGGTAAATCACAAATTGAAGTGGTTACAGCTAATGGATTTTCTACTTTCGAGAAAGGCAGTTCCTCTCGTACATCTACGTATGAGAATCTTGTCCAAAATTCTGAACTTTTTTGGGATACGCTTCGAGATTTTTTCAAATCTTCTGGTCGAGAACTTCAGTGAGTTTTTCTTTTTTCCTTATATAAAATTTTTTGTTTAGATTATACATTTTGTGATGAAATTACTGGTTTACAAATTATGATTGTGAATGTTAAACCCCTAGTATACATTTCAATTAATTTTGTTCGCAATTTCGTGTGTGATGGGTTATAAATGACTTGTATACTAAGTGTTGCTTGGTCTAGTGGCGTAGGCATGGTTCTTCGAAAGAAATAGAAAAACGTGATTCCCTATGTTCAAAAGACACTCGTAGGGTGGTGATTTTTCTATACGAAAAATCCAAAAGCGATGAAAACAAATTATAAATGGGTCTTGGCCCAATAATTATTTTTGAAAAATAATAAATCTTATTGTTTGTTTTTCTGGGTCAACAATTACTCATGTTATTTGTTCATATGAACTGATCTTTTGTTGTTAAAAAAAAACAAAACAATAAATCTTGTTGTACAAAATTTAACGGCTTGATAAAATTTATTTGGCGAGATTGAAGCAAAACTCATTAGGTTTGGGAATCGTTAAAGCAAGGAAGTATGTGTGGCTTATGGAACTGGATCTAGTTTGTTCTTAATCTGTTAGTCAGATATCATTTTTTTTTTTTTCAGAAAATTTTGAAATGCTAATCCATGAATAGGTTTAAGAATGTTTTTTTTTTTGGGGGGGATACCGTTAATGCAATATTGTTTTAAAGGTGTTGGGAAATGGAAATTGCTTTTATCCTCTTTTAATATGTTCATTGTATATGCTTTAATTGATTTATTTTCTTGAATAAGATTTCAGTTGATCATGGAATATTTCTGATATTTTTGGCTTTTGTCAAGGATTCCTGTTGTGGAAGGAAAACGTCTCGATCTGCATCGGCTGTTCATTGAGGTCACATCTCGTGGTGGTCTTGAAGAGGTAACAAATAATTCGCTTTGAAGCTATCTTTGTTTTATTAAAATAATTTATACAATTTATATGTTTAATAATAATTATATCATATTTGATTCTAGGTGATCAACAATCGCAGATGCAAAGAAGTGATTGAAGTATTTAAGTTTAAGACAGCAGTAACAAATGCAGCACATGTTTTAAAGACTAATTATCGTAAAACGCTCCTTCAGTTTGAGCATGCGTACTTCCAAGCTCCGCGCTCTACATTTCAGGGCAATGGCATGGGTACTTAAAAATTTCAATGTTTAAATTTTGTATTTTATAGTCCAATTAATATGTTTCTTTAGGTTCTCTTCTTTTATCTGAATTTGTGAGTGTTTGAGATTTGCTTTCTGAATTTCATTCATATATACAATCAAGAAATGAAACCTGGCGCCGTGGTTACTGGGAGGATTGATGAGAAGTTCGGAAGCGGTTACCTGGTAACCATGAAGATGGGCTCAAAAGAGTTCAAAGGAGTGATATTCCACACTTCTTCTCAAGAGGATCCTACAACTCATAGGAATAAGAGAGCCAAGTCATCTCATGGACGACCTAAGTTCCCAAGAAGCAGTTATAACTTCTTCTTTGCCGAGCAACACGTGAGGATTAAAGCTGAGGGCGGTGGACGAAAGGGACCTTTCACCAAGGAAATTGCGGAAATGTGGAAGAATCTCTCTGAATCTGATAAAAAGGTAAACACATAAAAACTTATTTAAACTCTATCTTAAGCTTTAAAAATAAAAATGAGGATTTCTATATTAAACAACGTTTTGAAGTTCCATTTTTCTCGAATGAGATTTAATGGATTCGGTTTATTATTATTTTTAACCAGGTTTATCAAGAGATATTTCTTAAGGATAAGGAGAGGTACAAGATGGAGTTGTCACAGGACAAAGCTTCAAAGTATTCTTATGCGGCAAAAATTGTAGCTGCGACTGATGCAGTGGAAACTGTAGCTGAGACCAATGCAACAGAAACTGTAGCTGCCATCAATGCAGCGGAAACTGTAGCTGCGACCAATGCTGCGGAAGCTGTTGCTGAGACCGATGCTGCGGAAACTGTAGCTGATACCGATGCAGTGAAAGCTGTAGCTGAGACCGATGCAGCGGAAGCTGTAGCTGAGACTGATGCAGTGAAAGCTGTAGGTGAGACCGATGCAGCGGAAGCTGTAGCTGAGACTGATGCAATGGAAATTGTAGCTGAGACTGATGCAGCGGAAACTATAGCTGTAACTGATGCAATGGAAATTGTAGCTGAGACCGATGCAGCAAAAGCTGTAGCTGAGACCGATGCACCGGAAACTGTAGCTGCGACTGATGCAGCGGAAACTGTAGCTGTGACTGATGCAATGGAAATTGTAGCTGCGACTGATGCAGCTGCAAGTGCAAGTGCATCGGAGACTGTGGATGAGGCAAGTGAGTAGTGTTAATTTCTCTATTGTTGTCTTATTTATTTGTTGGAACTTTATGAGAACTTCCGTCTTTAATAATAAGTTGTAGAACTGGCCGTAGGCAACTTTTTCATTCAACTATTTCTGTTATGAGAACTTTTGTTTTATTTTGTTCTATTTTTACCTTTATTACTATAATTTTGCAATCTAAAATGTCAAACATTGTGCTTCAAGAGTTGAGTTAGCTCGTCCTAACAATATTGTTGATCCTCTATAAGTCTAGACTCCAAATTTGAACACACCAACTACCTGATGCCTGACAGAACTTGTTTTCATCACAAGCTCATGTGGAGTCTTAGATGATGCTCATGGCTGAAATGTTGTATTGTCTCTTCATCGATCCTCTCGAAAGGCTCAACGTCTTCATAGGGTTCTTCTGGAACTCCTTCAAGATCTTTTCTGTCCCATACTCTTTCTTGTACCGCACATCTGGAATGGACAGTATAGTGACATCCCTTATTGCAAGAAAACTGTCCGTAGATGACATCGATGGTACGGCGACAGACACCACAACGGAATAATCCGGAAGGAAGAGAGGAAGAGAGAGACAAACGGTGTGGATGACGGGTGATTTTAATAACACGAGGTAAGTAGATACATGCCCTGTGGACCATGAAGTTTACATGAAAGACAAGCATAGACGAGATCATGTGTGTTTTCAAGAGACAAGCCACAAGCATCACATGGGGAAGGGATTCGTCTAGGAAAGATGGAGAGGGGATGCTCATGGCTCTTGAGATGAAAGATGGTGAAAGGTGGTGGGTTTCACAGGTGAGGTTTAGGCTGAATTTGCAAGTAGAACAGTGATAGTATACTTTTTGGAGATGCCTCTGACTGTTAGTGATAACTGAGTTCGGTCATATGCTACATGTTCAAGATATACTTAGATATGTGTATGCATATTAAAGGGTGCATGTTAGATAGTTGCGTTTGTTCGGTTACTAAACGAACGGTTACGACCGTAGCACTCTATATAATTGTGTGTAATGTTGTACGGCCAAATCGTTGAGAATAATTGAGAAGTTTTCCACTTTTTCATTCTCTGTTTTATTCTCTACCATGCTTGTATTTGAAGCAATGGCTTCTGGTATAATACAAGAGCAAAACTTCAACACTGACAACATTTGCATCTCAAATCGGATATAGAGATAGAGACATCATCGGGCTCTGTTTCAGAATAAGAGGGTTCCTCTTGCCATGAAGTGGGCAACTGCTTCAAATCAGAAAAAGAGGAATCTGAGGAGAAGGTGAGTTTTAGAGGATGTTGAGCGTGAAAAGGATGTCTGATCTCAGGCGGGTACAAGTTGCAAACCTTGTGGAAACACAGTTTACAAGTAGCACAGTAATAGCTCAGGTCATCTTCGGATCCCACGCCTCCACATCACATGTATGGCAACTAGAGAAATAATGATATCTCTCTTGAAGGAAGTGAGGCCTAGTCAAATCCGATAAACGACATCTTGGTAAGAGATAACAGTTCTTGTGAACGTCCTAATCGCAGGTGTCACAATGGAGATGATACTTAGTGCGTTGTTTCTTGTATCTGCATATGATGCATTTAGACATTCGTCGACCATATCGTCGACAAAGGAAGTGCGTCGGCTCAGATGGATCAGACTGATGACAAATGAGTCTAGCACGAGAACTAAACTTCAATAATGTGTTTTCTTCCATTTTTTTCTCTATTTATTGTAATTTGTAGCGTGAGGCAAGACTTTTCTAATCATAGGATACCATAGTAACCATAACATTAGCTGTCGATTAAAGGGTTTAGTAATTTTAAAAGACCAACAAATTGTTTTACATATTAATCAAAGACTACTGGACGGTGTTTTAAAATTATTTTTACTTTTGAGATGGGACAAAGTTGTTCTTGGAATTACTCGTTTCAGACAAGGTGCAGTGTCACTGTCACTTGCTAACTACAATAAATGCATTACCTTATACTCCATCCACATCTTCAAATGAGATTATTAGTGTCAACTACATGCAAGAGTGTCGCTAGATGATATCTTGTAATAAAAGAAACATCAAACGAGAGAGGGAGTCTTTGAGAAATATAGGAAGAGCCCGAAGAGGTTTGTCTTCGTTAGGACTTTTTAATAAGCTGATGTCTTTTGCTCACCTGCTTAATTAATCAAAACAACACGAGTATAACAAAAACGGTTTCTTTGCAAAATAGTATATTTTCAAAACTAAAAAAACGACTTTGTCTAGAAGCAATTCATTGGTCTTTCATTAATGTAAACAATTTGTTGGTTTAAAAATACTAGTATATTTTCACTGACACCAACTAGTTACTATAGATTATTTGGTTTGGTTCGTTCGGTTTCACAGAAATATATATGAGTTTAGGTACGACTGTTTTCAGATTGTCGTTACAAATAATCATTTCTCAAAACCACTTGATTTGTGATTTAAGAATATAATAAAATCAAGAGTGTTTTTGAGTTGAAACAAATTTCAGTTTAAACAGTTTTTCGTTATAAATAGTTTTATCTTTAAACAAATTTCTACGGCTTATTTAAAGATATTTTAGTTATAAGTTGACCAGTAAATGGACCGGAACCAGGCCCATAACCAAATTCCAATAAAGATTAGAGAGTTCATAACGCCCCAACATAAAAACGCCCACTTCTAAGCCTTTTTCATTTCGTTGTTTGTTTGACGTGCCCACCTCTAATTTAAAATCATGAAAAGGGAGTAATTCATGATTTTCAATAAAATTTTAATTTTCTTTTTTCAACATACAGTAGATGATGATTTCAAATTGCTCCTCTTTTCAAACAATTTTTCATTTTTCATTTCTGTTGACAAACTTAAGGTTTTCTGCCATCAATACTGGCTAAGAAACTAAAAAATATTAGGTTTTATGTCAAAATTTTTTTTGTTGTAATTTTTAATAATAGCACTTATATGATAATACTTTTCAAAAATACTATTGATAAAAAAGTTGTTCAAAAATACTATTTAGATCATGTTTTATCAATACTATTAAAAAAATTGTAATTTTTGATAATAGCACTTATATGATACTGCTTTTTCAAAAATACTATTGATAAAAAAATTTGTTGAAAAATAATATTTACCTTCTAAACAATATAATAGTTTATACATATTTATAAAAAAATATATAATTCTTTCTTATAAAATTTTATAAATATTTTCGTAAAAAAAATTATAGCATGCTTTAAAACATCTATATTGTATTTTGCGCTTTTTAAAAAATGAAAAAAGTGGTATGTTTGAAATGTTACTTTTAAAATTTGTGGTGCATTACTAAAATGATCAAATATCATAAATTTTTAGATAATCACGGTTGTAAAAAATAAATATGATGACCTACATGGTCGAGAAAAATCTAGTTTATAGTGAGATTCAATGGTGATGTAGATGGCGAATGATGGTGATAGTTGACTAGAGTAGAGAGAAAGCCGGAAGTAATTAGTCATAATAATTTTCTAAAAAACTTGTAGGAAATGCACATCATTTGATCAAAAATTATTTTTAATTTTATTTTTTTCAGTCTTAAGTAGTTTAGTGGCATACACCCTAAAAGTTTCTCAATTTTTTTGAAATTCGAATGTAAAAGTTTTTGTTATTAACAATTGTAAAATTTACATATAGATTATTTGTTTCATTTTCTTTTGTAAAACTGTTAATTTTGTTATGGATCCACTAGTGAAGAACCTCTTCTAAAACATTCATGTTCGCTACATAAATTATAGGGATTCATAAATAACATCAAATCCACTAACATCTTAATCACTTGTATAAATCATATATAGTAAAATGACATAGAAAGTAGAAACGTCAAAAACATAATAATACCAAAATTAAAACTAGTTTTGTTGTGTGTTAATTAAATTCAAATTGTACTGAAAAAGGGGAATGACAAGAAAGAGAAATGCACGTGGTTTGGGACGAGGCAAAACGACGAGAAGTTAAACTCGTCAATTGCAAAACGAGGGTATGAGCTGTGGCATGTCAATACCTCCAAAAACTTATAATGTATACGAAGTGGGCCTCATATGTATAATACTCCATATATAGGCAGAAAGAACTAAAACCACCTGTCGTTTTATATAGTCTGGTCCTTGAAAATCTCTTTTGGTTCCAACAGTCAAAAATGTAAATTCTATAGTACCATTCAGTTACTTAACCAAAAGTTAAACAGTGAAATATTTCACATCCTCTTTATTCACTTTGTGGGACACGTTTGTATGAGTCCCATCTCTTCTTGTCTGAAGAATAGTTATAATACGCTTTTAACAGTTACCACCATATTACCAACCTAGTCTACTCACTACTGTAAGGATTTATTTAAATATTTTTTGATTAGTTACAGTTTGACTTACTAGTCCATCTCCTAATGAATATGTGTGTTTTTAATAATTTCTACATTATCAATCGTCGTAAATAGACACATAATGTAATAGAATAGTACTGTACATGTGACATTGGTATTGTGTGTAATACTTTATTTAAAAATGTTCATCGATTGTAGCATTCACGGGAAGAACACAACAGTTCAAAACTTGAAAAGGTGAAAATGAAAAGAAGGCCGAAGAGTTGACTCCATGGATTAAAGAGACTCTGTCAGGCTTGTACTCAAAGCGATTCAAAACCCGAACATGAATGTCTTGATTATTCTAATAATAATTACTCCCTCTGTTTCATATTAAGTGTCATTTTAGAGTTTCTCACACATATTAAGAAAATCATTAAATTTTCTATTTTACCTCTTATTAATATATTAATCAATTTTTTCTATTGGTGTATACATTAAATTAATAGGGATAAAATTGGAAAATTTACCAAACATCTACATTGGAAATATAAAGTGACACTTATTTTGTAACAAAATAATCAGTCTAAAATGACACTTAATACGAAACAGAGGGAGTATTACTTAATTAATAATCTGTAGAAAAGTAATTCTTTAAAATGTTATCTTTGTATTATATTTTTCTAAACTACCACAAAGTATGTTTTAGAAAGGGGTTGGAAGAGTTTTAGAACATTCGTTACAATTGACTTAGAATCTCTTATAAAAAACTTACCAAAATACATAAAAATTAGGAAAAGTTATTTAGGAACTGTCATTTATAGCATGAAAAATAGGAAAAAAAAAACAAAGGGTAATAGTTGTCAATAAAAAACGAGAAAGATGAACTTTTGCATGTATATACGGAAGAAATAGTTGTCATGGTATATTAATAAATAACACGATATACTTATTGAATAATCTCATGCTAATTACATAAACACAGACAGTGATAGTAAGACTAATTTTCACAAAGAATCATTTAAATTAAAAACACTAAATTTGTTGGAATCATTGTTACATCAAGTTACGTTGTAGGACCCTGCAGTATCACCCAATTTTAGAGAGATCGAGAAAGAGAGAGAGAGATGGCACTTTCTTTTGTTCTTTGTAAACAAAGAAGATTACTGGCGTGGCGCATTTGACCTTAATAGGTTATTGGAATTCGAGAAATATATAGAAAGAAGAAGATTGCTTGTGAATCAGGAAAAGCAAATCACGCAAGTCTTTGAGAATACAAATTCTGACAAAAAAAAAAACTAGTATGGTGTGAAAAACTATTTTATTAGTAGTTTGAATGTTTATTCCATTAATAAGTAGTAACCACATTTCTGAAAAAAAATATTCTAATTACGTATACAAAATCTTTATTGATTAGCTTACAAAAGAAATCTTGACTATATATGACCAAAAGTCGTAGGATGTAAACATTAATTTTTCAATAGCCAAACCTTTATAAAAAAATCTTAATTATATAGTCTCTCTTTGGTAAGCATCTATATGTTATGGTTGATATGTAGTTAGTATGTATAATTCCATAATATATTTCCGAAAATACACATGTAGTGTGATCGGATATATCTTTGCGTAGTGAAACAATTTATGAAACTGTACATGTGTATAAAGATTTAGAATAATTGATTTATTAGAACCAGATTAATGCGACTACTTACGTTAACGTAAGAAAATGCAAGTAGGAAAAAATTGTGCAAGGGAAACGAAAACGACTAATAACTGCAGAATATTTGGGGCATTGGAACGGTAAGATATTTATTACTACTACTTATTTTATGGTTGTCAATTACACTGTGAAGAAAGTGACATTTCCTTGATTCTTTTGTTTTTTTTTTTTTTTTTAATTTTGTTGGTTTTTGTAATTTTATTATCATTATTCAAAAAGGACTTTTGGGGTCAGCAGCAGCAGGCACTGCAAAACGGAGATTTCGCCATCTTCTTTGTCACGATGTCAAGTTGCTCTCAATTCTAGGATTCTCTCCATATCTTTCTTTTTTTTTCTTTATCTCGTTCTGCCAAGTATATATTTTCACACACACATATAATATATATATATATATACAGTACCACTTTTTATTTTGAATATTTCTAATTATTACTGTATAATATGGATGGATCATCTTTGAAATTAGTTTCACTCATGCATATATATAAAAAGTGTGTTTTATATATTCGACTTCCCGCAAGTAAGAAAAAACATGGGAAACTTATACCAATAATGAAGTACAATAAGGGGGGTGTATTCAACTTGACATTTTAAGTGATTTGTGTGAAACTTACAAATCCTATGTTATTCAATCATGTATTTTAAAAAGTCTATTAAAATCCACTGTTATTGAACTGATGATTTAAAAATCTACTTTAAAATCTACTGTTATTCAAAATAGTTTGTGGATTTGGATTTTAATGATTTTTGAGATTCTAGAGGATTTAGGTGGGATTTGTTTAGTTAAAAATAAAGAAATCCAAATCTCATGGTTTTATGTGGGATTTGAAAGAATTTTACAATAAATCATATCAACTTCCCTAAAATCTTTCAAAATTCCAAATTTTCTAAATCCCATCAAATCTTCCAAAATCATAGTTTCAATACACCCCCTAAGTAAATGTGGTTATTTGTTGGTGAAAGTTTCAGAGCATTAAATGATTTAAACTCGGATTTATTTTGTCGGCAAGCAATTGAATTGAAGAACCAAAGTGAATTTCTTAAAATTATTAATGGCGAATGATGGTTTGATGATGCGTTTTTTGGACAGAGAAAACCAAAAAAAAACGACAGTGTCTTGTATCGTTTTATTCGCTAGTGTGGTAAAAAGGTAAAAAATCATTTGATAATGATGTACTATTTTTTTTTTTTTTTGGTTGCCGACTGAATTATATACTTTTGTTCTAAACTGTACAATTTTGTAGAACGTACTGTGTTATGTTTCGATGGGACATTCCTCATTTATTGCTGGACCCGTTTTGTTTTGTCAAAATACAAACAAATAAAAAAATAGTGAAAAAAAAAAATAGTGAAACAAAATTTTAAAAAGTAGTATATACAGAGTGAAAACAATTGATATAAAATACATTGTTTGCGGAAGAAAAAAAACATATATTGAAATATGGAGATGAGTTGGCCTTAACTTCTTTCCAAAGCCCAGCCGCCGCGAAAAATTTTTTTTTCCTTCGATCTGCCCTCTCCGGCTGCCGGACTCCATGCCAGAGCTATGGGAGGGTGTAGTTCTTCGTCTTGCTGCCTAGTCTTTGTTCTCTATGGTTTAGTTCTGTTGTTTTAGGTGTTGTAGCTGTTGTCAAAATTACATTTGAAGCGAAAATTGATTGAAGAAGGGGAAGCCATCAGCGACGAGATCTGGTTATGGTAGAGACGGATCCGTGTTTTAACGGTTTAGTCTTGGTTGTGGCTTGGTTCTGGTGGTTCTCTTGCGGTTGGTGGTTTGAAGGAGACAAACTGTGACAACCCGTCCCACGGACCCCACTAGCCCACCGCTAGCTACCCCAACGGACCGTCCGTGGACCCCACTAGCCCACCGCTAGCCGGTCCAACAGACCCCAAGCTGGCCCTGCAGGGCATCGATCCTAATCCATCACTGTGGATATCCCAATCCACCAGTAGGTTATTGGTGCGCCAGGCGTTCCTCGAACCCTGGTCCCCACCCTTTAACAACCTTCCCAGAGGACAAGTTGTCACCAAGCTGGTATGGTATCTCTTTCGATTCTCTCTTCTTTGGACTGCGGGTTTTGCAATTAGGCTGTGTTGTTGGTGTTAGTATGGCTTCAACCGATGGTTTCAAGTTGCAAAGAGAAGTTTGGTGGTTTGTGTCCTCTCCTCAAACTTGCCTTCTCTGTTGGTTGGAACTCAATCCTTAGTTCTTCTGCTCTATTAGGTCTCCTGCTAGTCAGTGTTTGCGCTATAGGCTAGGTTTCATTCTTTATGCTTGTCAACCGGATGGTATTTTGTTGCTAGCCATCTACTAGCTCATTTCAGCGGCTCTGTTGAGTTGTGGTTTTGGGTTTTAGGCATAGTAGTGGAATCGTCTTTCAGATGTTCTTTTGCGAGGAAGTCACCAGTTTTGATTCTGTAGATGGTTAAAGCTGGGTCGACGAGGGTCCGCGTGTAAGAGCTGTTAGTCCTCTTTGGCTTGTCTCAGGTCGAATCTCAAGGTTTCTTCTTTGTCCCTAGTTTGGCTCGCCTTCTCTTGATTGGTTTTGTGCAACTGGATGGTTGTGGCTTCTGTTTCTCTGCTGTCGTTCGAGCTTGCTTTCGTTCCTGCCAGTGATGATGATAGTTTGTCGACGGTGTGCTATCATGGTTTATGGCATTTCCGGTCTTATCAGTACTCTCCGGCGTTTACAGGTTCTATGGGAAAGCTTGTGAGTTTTTTTTCTGATTCAGCTGGGCAGTTTTAGTACTTTGGTTTTTGTTAATTCCTTAGTGACATTTGTTTAGTCTTTGTATCTTGGTTTCTGGAAGTTTGTAACTTGCCGGCTTCTGTCTCTGGAAGTGTGTTACTTGCCAGCTTAGCTTCCCTTGTTTGGGCTTAGTGTTTAAGTGATTTCTTTGTTTTCACTTTTTTTGTATTCAACAGATGTAATCTGTTCAGTTATAATATAAAACCAGATGACAAAAAAAATAAAAAAATAGGGAGATGAGTAATGTGAATTATGTACTACTTCTACAAGTGGAGTATATTTATGAGAAGAACACAATAACTGTCTTAAATAAAAATAAAATGATAAGAATGTTATATTCCATTAATGGCTTAAGAAATCAACAATCCTAGTATGAATCTAAAATGATGGGATGCATGCATTTAATTAACTACTAGGCTTTGAGGAATCTTGACACGTGTCCATATCCATACGAAAAAAAGTCAACTTACTCCTTGTTTAATTACCACCACCCTTTTTTTAACGTTACGCAACAAAACTTTTACTAATTTATTGTCATATCGTATTCAATCTTTTCATTTTATTAATTCATCGACTTATTAATTCTTTTCTATTATTAGTTCAGTGACTAATGAGATAATATACTCCTATTTAATTGCTAGAGTCATTAAATATATATATTTATAGAATTAGATGAAACGTCAAAACAAATAAGATGAAAAAGATAGTAGTAATTTGGGATACTATCCAAGTACTATAAACACTCTCTACGTTAAGAACGAAGGTATTTAGATTTTTTCCGCATATCAACTAGTAATATTTTTTTCCCTTTTAAAACTAGTAAATCGATGAATAAATAAGAAAATTCAAGATATATGCGAAAATGAGGTGAATAAAGTAAAGATCATAAGCTTGAACAAACCACTATCTTAAAGGTCTGATTCTGTGGTCCAATTTGTCATCTACAAGTTTTTTTTTTTTTTTCAAAAAATATTATACATTTTGATCAAAGAATAATTGTATGTGACATATATATATATATATATATATATATATATTATGTATTTACATACATTAAACAGTTTGGCTATATATAAAATAATTGAATATATTTGTTGTGTGGTTGAATTTATTATATACTAGTACACAACATATACAGTAAGTAACCACAATAAATTAAAAATACAGTGTGATATATATATGTGAGGGAAGAAGAGAAGGGGGAAGAAAAGGACACGCATGCAAAATGAAGGCAGAGACCCAAAGGGAAACTCACTGACGAACAACACTTTATTTCTTTCATTCACCCCATTGCTGCTGTAGTATACTCTCTCTAAAGGGACCATTGTGTTGTGTTGGAGTTGGACCCAACACTACTACGCTATATTACCAAACCTAAACCTTTTTCACCTTTTTTTTTTCTTATAAAAAAAATTTAAAGAAAAAGAGAAAGAATATTATTAAATAAATAATTAAGTAGTAGAAAGCGAAAAGAAAACTCAAAAAAGAGTAAAGGAAGCAGAAGAAGAAGAAGAAGAAGAAGAAGAAGAAACAACACGCGAGAAATTTCAGATCTTTCTTCTCTCTCTCTCCGCATCTCCTTTGCGCAACCCTCGTGTAATTCTTAGAAGAAGAAGAACCCTTTTGTTATACTTTCACTTTCTCTGGAAAAATCTCGTTTTTTTTTTTTTTTTGCGTGTTTTAGAATCTCTCTCTCTCTCTTTTATCTTCCCTGGGATTTGGATTTCCGATCATTGAGTTTTTATCGGAGAGATCCTCTTGTCACATTCAGGTAAAACCAGAGTCTGTTCTCGTTTCTGTTTTTTTTTTTTGGTGTGTCGGTGGGTTTAGTTAGAATTAGATCCGTATTTGTTCTTCTTCAATCGGCATTGCTTCGATTTCGAACTGCTTTGTTCTACGACTGTTTCATCTTTTTTGTATTTTTAACGGTTTCTCTGTTTCTGTCTCACTTAAAGTTTTCAGATTGCATTTATTATGGCCAAGCTTTTAAGTAATGCGTTTTTATTTTTTAATTTTAAAGGAGAGAAGAAGAAGACAAGTGTAGTTTAAGTCTTTAATGCTGAGAAAGTGAGAAACCGTGTTGATGGATTCTTCTTCCCTACTTTAGTTGCAGATCTAGAGCTTAACCCTGAAGACCAAACAAAAAAGGTTCGGTTTTTAGTTGTAATCGCTTGAGGCAAATATCTTGTGGGTTGTTTTAGTTCTTATGTTCACGGGGACCTAATCTAAGCTTTATGGCACTGTGTAAAAGAGATATATTTAATGCCATCACAGCAAAAAAAGATTTTATTGGTTTTTTCATTCTTAATGTTTATGCTTTTGATTTCAGAACCCAAGAAAGATTTTTGATGATTCTTGATTTTAATTTTTTGTTTTTTGACAGTTTTTTTTGTCTTCTGTTTCTCCAGGTTTGTTTTTGTCTCATAAGTGTTTGATGGTCGTATGATGACTCACATGCATGTCCTCTGAATCTGTTCAGCAACAACAAAGCTTTCCCTTTGAGTTGATATGTCTGGTAAATTTTTGATGTTTAGTTTTTGATATATTCTCAAGTTTCTGTCTTTGGTTTCCCTGTGGATGATGAATTAAGGAAACTTCTTGATTCCCATGGGGATCAATCTTGACAATTAGATAATGAGACTTTTACAGATACTTACTTTTGATTTTTGTTTTGTATTGAAGGTATTGAAGAAATTGGTACCTTTGACGAATTTAGGGAGAGAAGATCAGACTTTGAAATCTCTGAAGATGAGCGACGGCGCTCCAAAATAGGGAATTTGAAGAAGAAGGCCATCAATGCTTCAACCAAGTTCACTCATTCTTTGAAGAAAAGGGGCAAAAGGAAAATTGACTATCGGATTCCTGCTGTCTCCATTGAAGATGTAAGGGATGAAAAAGAAGAGAGCGTTGTGCTTGAATTTCGCCGTAAGCTTCTTCAGAGAGATTTGTTACCTCCTAGACATGATGAATACCATACTCTTCTCAGGTTTGTCTGTTCCTTCTTTAGTATCAGCTACATATACACTCTGGTCCCTTTAGCTAATAAAATGTGATGCCTTGCTAATACTGTCAAGCTAACCAACGATTCATTTTGAAAATATAGGTTTTTGAAAGCTAGGGATCTTAACATTGAAAAAACTATCCAGATGTGGGAAGAAATGCTAAGATGGAGAAAAGAGTATGGGACAGATACCATACTAGAGGTTAGGAGTTAAAGATTCAAGTTCATTCTTGATATTTGGATGCAAACATCTATTCATTTTCTTAATTACTTGATGGATTCAGTATCAAACTCTTATAATTTTAATTCTTGTATGTGGATGGTAGGACTTTGATTTCGAAGAGCTTGAAGAAGTTTTGCAATACTATCCTCAAGGCTATCATGGAGTTGATAAGGAAGGAAGACCTGTCTACATTGAAAGACTTGGAAAAGCTCATCCTTCTAAGCTTATGCGTATCACCACCATAGATAGATATTTAAAGTACCATGTGCAGGAGTTTGAGAGAGCTCTCCTGGAGAAATTCCCTGCATGCTCAATTGCCGCAAAGCGTCGAATCTGTTCCACGACTACTATACTAGATGTGCAAGGATTGGTAATTATTTAGGAATCTTTCTGTATTGTGTAACGCTTTGAAGCAGATTTTTCTCTTTTGTTGCTTCTAGATTCTCATATTTGCAGTGTCATGTTAATGACAGGGAATTAAGAACTTCACACCAACAGCTGCAAATCTTGTGGCTGCCATATCGAAGATTGACAACAATTACTACCCTGAGGTACTTGTTTTTTTCAGTTTTACATCTCTCATATCTTCTTCACATGCATTGCCTGTTTGTTTGAAGTCATTTCATTATTTTGCAGACGTTGCATAGAATGTACATTGTAAATGCTGGAACAGGTTTCAAAAAGATGCTTTGGCCTGCTGCTCAGAAGTGTCTTGATGCAAAGACCATTGCAAAAATACATGTACAGCTTTTCAGCCTTGTTTTTCTATTTGGTTAACTATTACTCTGTGTAGTTTATCTTATCTCTGTCAATGCAGGTGCTAGAATCCAAATCTTTGTCTAAGTTACATGAAGTCATTGATTCAAGGTAGCTTTCTTTCCATTTAAACCGCACCTGAAAAATTTCGGATATCATGTCTAAGCAATACTTATCAGCTTTGGTGCTCTGTGCTTTAGTCAATTGCCAGAATTCCTAGGAGGTTCATGCTCTTGCTTTGGTGATGGAAGAGGGTGTCTTCGTTCTAATAAAGGACCCTGGAATGATCCTGAAATAATGAAGGTACGTCTTATTAAATTTTGCTTTTGCTCTTTCCTAAGGAACTTTTAAGTGGGAGTCAGCTTATAGTCCGATTTTGTACATGAAGCTCATTTTAGATATTTTCCTTGATTAGCTCATCTACCATGGAGAATCATCACTCTTTAGGCAAATTACCAGGAAGCTTAGTGACCCGCAGAATTCTTCCTCCTACATAAGTATACATCCATCGATGGTAAATGGCTCTGTCAAACCAATTTCTCTATTTGTTGTAAAACACTTTTCCCGGTAATATGACAGTGTAACTGTGGATTTATAGGCTATGCAAGCTGAGACTTCAGCGGCCGAGTCGGTATCTTGTTCTGATGTTCCTACTTCTCCAACTGGAAGAATGTGCTCAGCTTCTGCTCATGTGAATCCAGCTTATGAGGAAGTGAGTTATTGTATTGGTACATTTGTATCACAGACCACTCTAGTTTCTTAACACTAACCGGAACAATATGATCTATGCAGTCTAGAGCATCAGATGCTAACGGCTATTATAGTTGCGATGACAAGTTTGCCGTACCTGACAAAGCTGGTAACCGAAAAGGCCAAGAAAGGCAATCCCATTACCAAATGTTCGAACTCAATCAAACACCTCTCGGTTTAAAATGTGAAACATCTCCACCAGGTTATACTTCTTATTCATGCTTTACTGCTAAAACAATTCCTGTGTAATTTTCTAACCTTTTGAATTTCATTTTCCGTCTGGTATGTCGTAGGTGCTCCCATAGTCCGTAGGCTTCATGGTTTAAGGGGAACAATTGACAAGATAAAATGTGAGAACCTAGCGAAAAGGCTACTTTCTTTGATGCTGAAACTAGCTGCTGTTTTCCGTTGTACTCCGTTTGAGCTTCTGAGAAGCCAGACTACAGTTAGCACTTCAAGTCCAACAGAAGATGACAGTAGGTGCAGCCTCATCCCAACCCCTAGACAGCCTAAAATGAAAGACCGGATTCTTCCATGTTTGGAGCGTATTCAGAAACTGGAGAAAAGTTACGACGATATCCGGAACAAACCCGTTGCAATACCTGTAGGGAAGGAGAGAATGTTGATGGATTCTTTAGACAGAATTAAGTCGGTTGAGTTTGATCTCGATAAAACAAAGAGGGTACGGTACCTTTGCTAGATGTTTTTAACCTTCAAACTTGTATATTCAGTATGGACTGATAACATTTTTCATTGGTTGCAGCTTTTACACGCCACGGTGATGAAACAGATGGAGATAACTGAAATGCTGCAAAGTTTACGAGATTCCCAACTTCACGTAAGTATTGCCTCGGTATAGCAATGAACATGTTGATGGGAGGATGACTAACACTCGAAATTGTTCTTTGTGCAGAGAAGAAGAAGATTGTTCTGTTAAAAACCATAAGGGAACATCTGAGTTTTGCACAAATACAAATCTGCACATAC
>NC_025701.1:33827289-33829063 GCF_000633955.1 Camelina sativa | reverse complement strand
TATGCAGTCTAGAGCATCAGATGCTAACGGCTATTATAGTTGCGATGACAAGTTTGCCGTACCTGACAAAGCTGGTAACCGAAAAGGCCAAGAAAGGCAATCCCATTACCAAATGTTCGAACTCAATCAAACACCTCTCGGTTTAAAATGTGAAACATCTCCACCAGGTTATACTTCTTATTCATGCTTTACTGCTGAAACAATTCCATTACATATGACTTTTTTTTCTTCTTCTTCTGTAATCAACAGATCTTTGATAATATAGATTCTTTTAAGTACCAAACCCATTACATATGACTTTTTTTTCCTTCTGTAATGAACAGATTTCCTGTATCATTTTCTCACCTTTTGAAATTCATTTTCCGTCTGGTATGTCGTAGGTGCTCCCATCATTCCTAGGCTTCATGGTTTAAGGGGAACAATTGACAAGATAAAATGTGAGAACCTAGCGAAAAGGCTACTTTCTTTAATGCTGAAACTAGCTGCTGTATTCCGCTGTACTCCGTTTGAGCTTCTGAGAAGCCAGACTACAGTTAGCCCTTCAAGTCGAACAGAAGATGAGAGTAGGTGCAGCCTCATCCCAACCCCTAGACAGCCCACAATGAAAGACCGGATTCTTCCATGTTTGGAGCGTATTCAGAAACTGGAGAAAACTTACGAGGATATCCGGAACAAACCCGTTGCAATACCTGTAGAGAAGGAGAGAATGTTGATGGATTCTTTAGACAGAATCAAGTCGGTTGAGTTTGATCTCGATAAAACAAAGAGGGTACGGTACCTTTCCTAGATGTTTTCAACCTTCAAACTTTGTATATTCAGTATGGACTGAAAACATTTTCCATTGGTTGCAGCTTTTACACGCTACGGTGATGAAACAGATGGAGATTACTGAAATGTTGCAAAGTTTACGAGATTCCCAACTTCACGTAAGTACTTATTGCCGTCAGTATAGCAACGAACATGCTGATGGTAGGATGACTAACAACTCGAAACTGTTCTTTGTGCAGAGAAGAAGAAGATTGTTCTGTTAAAAACCAACCTTAAGAGAACATCTGAGTTTTGCACAAATACAAATCTGCACATACAGAGAGAGAGAAAGAGAGAACAGATTCCGAAAACAAAACACATGTTAGGTTCTTTAGCTCCTTCCCTTCTCCTCCTGATCTAACTTTTGTTCACAACTTTTCTCTCCTTTTTTTTATAAATAGGTCCCTCTGCTTCTACTTTTTAAGTTATAAAAAGAAGAAAAAGAAGAAGATAAGGACAGTGAAAACATCTGATGATCAATCAATCCTGTCTTTGATAATATAGATTCTTTTAAGTACCAAACCCTTTTGTTGTAACCTGGTGTAGTTAAGAAACTACACTATAAGAGCTAAACAAATGAGATTTTGTAAATCTTTTGAAGGTATTTTGATAATGGAGGATCAGGAAGAATCCATTTGTTTAACATGAAACGCAAAGTGGTTTTTGCAACTCTGTAAGTAGTTGAGGTTCTTTGACAAATCTGGTGTGGAGACTCATGTAGATGATGAACACTTGAAATTAAGATAGAGATGAGATGTATATAGTGATAATATAATTGAGAAACATTAGGAGCCTCTGAAGAATCCATTTGTTTGAGATAAAAAAAAAAGCAAACTATATATGATTTTATAATTTTTAGAATCTGATCTTTCAAGTGGATTTGCAGTTGTTAAAATGTTATTATTATTATATGATTAGAGAGAGTTTATAAAAAAATAAATCATCGAGGGTTCTTTTTTTTTTTTTT
>NC_025701.1:33815481-33821885 GCF_000633955.1 Camelina sativa | reverse complement strand
AAGAGCTAGCCTTAAGAGGATCCGAGTACAAAGAGGAATCTGAATTAGCAACAAAAGTGCTTTCAAAGGAGCTTTCACTTGCCCTGTCATAACCAGCAAAAGGATTGAGACCACCTGCCAAAGTCACCTGTCCAACTGGCCTCTCCTTGCTAGAGGAAGAGTTTGCCCCCTCATTATCATACCCAAACACTCGACCCTTCCCAAAATCTACATTATAGGAGATCCGTGGAACCGGTTCCAAACTAAGGGCCAATTTGTGAGTAAAGGGGAACTTTTCAGCCTCCGCAACTGACTTCTTTACTCTTGCTTCCTTAACTACCCTTTCTTCGCCATTTGCAGAGAGGAGATACTGACATATATAGAAGAAAAAAAAAAATAATAGTAATGGAATGATATATGGCGACACATACGAAAGCAATGAGATAAAGACAAAAACAGCCCTCGTAATCAGAACCACTGTATAGGAATTATACAAGGGTAAAACCGTCAACTAAGTGTAAGATGTGTGTTTTTTTAACAAAATAATAGAGGAAAAAAATTGAGACCGTCCTTTTCCACTGTGAAGCCCCCCCCAAGATAAAATAAAAATTTCGCTATTCCTCTCTCTCTCTCTCTCTTGTTCTCCGTTCGTGTTCTGAACTCGCTCTCAATCGATCCGATGATATTTTTATGAGACTCGAAACTTAAATTAGGATTCATATATTATTCCCCTGGATTCCGCTGAAAAACTCCGTTTTTAATTGCACCAAATTGCTTCGCCTTCGCCAGGTGAATCTATCGATCCTAGGTTTTCTCCGCCTTTGATTTTTCTTTTTTTTTTTTCTGAGTTTTTGGAATCGATTTTACGGCTGTTAGGGTTTGTGATTTGAAGTTATTTGTTATTGGTTTCGTTTCTTCTCCCTCTGCAATTATGTCGGTAGTTTTAGGTTTCTCTGGGAATATTCTTCAGTTGGAGTTTTTTTTGTTACAAACTGTAGCTTGTGTGGTCCATGGCTTTCAGATTTCATTAATAAAACTGTGCTGTTTCGGGATATTGATGCAGGGTGCCTTTTTTTTTTTAGTTTATCAACTGAAGAAATGTCCAATTACCAAGGGGACGATGCTGAGTTCATGGAAGATGAAGATAGTGAAATGGAAGATGTTGATGATGATTTCGATGAGGATTTTCGTGGCGATGATTTGGCTGAATCCGATTCCGATGTCGACGAGTTTGACTACTCTGTATGTTTTCCTCCCCTTTGTATCATCAAGTCTTTTACCGAAATGATTGTTTTTAAATGTATATAGCTATAATAATAACTCTGTTTTGTTGGTTTTTTTGGTTCTCAGAATAATAAAATAGCTGATACTTCAGCTGACCAAGCCCGTAAAGGGAAAGACNTGTCTTTTCCTAGGATTTTTCTTTTTAAGACTAGTACCGGAAGGACTAGATTCAGAGAAGCCTATCCTATAAACCANCGAGAGAGAAATACAGACAAACTAGACTAGAACAGTATAAAAATTATGAAAATGTTCCTAATTCTGGTGAATCCTCTGGGAAAGTAAGTCCTTCTTCCATTTCAGCTTTGTTGTCAACTTGTTCCATTTATATTCACTTGAAAGATCAGGGAAAGATACATATATGAATCCTTTTTGTTTGCTCAACACAGGAATGCATGGTCACAGAGAAAGGGGCTGTTTTTTATGATTTCTGGCGGAATACTAGATCTATCAAATCAAGTATTCTTCATTTCCAGGTTCATATCATTGAAGCACTATCTTCCTTTTTTCTTTTTTTCTTTTTTTCTGTCGATGTTCTTTTTGGTAATTGAATACGCATATCATGTGTTTTGGTAATGAGGGTGTACAAATTTTTACAACTGTCTGCCTAAGTTAAAAGATATGGCTAAAAAGCTTTTCTGTGGACGTCTAATTGAAAGTTTTTGCTTTGTATTGTGTAAGTTGAGGAATTTGGTTTGGGCAACTTCTAAGCACGATGTCTACCTTATGTCACAATATTTGGTGAGCCACTATTCTACTTTGACATCCGGAAAGCATGAAGTTCTCAATGTTCAAGGTCATGTTTCCCCATCTGAGGTTAGTTTCTTCCAGAATGATAAAAATGTTCTTCTTTAAATACGTACATCAGTTAATGGTGGTTCTTTTGTTCTTTTTATTGTGTGGGTGCAGAAACATCCTGGAAGTTTGTTGGAGGGATTTACAAAGACTCAAGTGAGTACACTTGCAGTGAGAGATAAATTTCTAGTTGCAGGCGGATTTCAAGGAGAACTTATATGCAAGGTAAGTTCTATGGTTTCTACGATTCATGGATTTCACACAACGATTACACACAATCTAATCAAGGGTCTTCATCTGTTTCCATATTGATTTGATGCAGCATCTTGATAGACCTGGTGTGAGCTTTTGTTCACGTACAACTTATGATGACAATGCTATAACCAATGCTATTGAGATTTATAACAAACCCAGGTATTTGCACGCCTTTTGCTTCAGATTTTTTTTTGCCAACTTGTGCAACTTACAGCTTCTAACTGACCTTTTGGCGCCTGTCTGTTGCAGTGGGGCGCTTCATTTCACTGCCTCAAATAATGATTGTGGAGTCAGAGATTTTGATATGGAGAGATACCAGCTTGTTAACCATTTTCGCTTTCCTTGGCCGGTGAATGTAAGTCCCTACGTGTTTCTTGATCTTTTGGTTTTAGCTTTGGTATAAGTTGACCTGTAGGCTTTAGCACTTGTGGTAGTAAGTTTCAGTAACAGTTACTTGCGGAATCTGTTATCTCCTTTTACATTACGAAATTGTAAAATGTAGTTGTNGCTTTGGTATAAGTTGACCTGTAGGCTTTAGCACTTGTGGTAGTAAGTTCCAGTTACAGTTACTTATGGAATCTGTTATCTTCTTTTACATTACGAAATTGTAACCCAGAAATCATTTGACGACGGGTTTTTCTTTTGTTTATTGACAGCACACATCTTTAAGTCCTGATGGTAAATTATTGACGATTGTGGGAGACAACCCAGAAGGCCTTCTGGTAGACCCCAACACAGGAAAGGTAGAGATACAATCTCTGTGTTCAAAGTATCCCTGAATATATTTGCTTCTCTAACTCAGTTTTGAATATCCGACAGACGCTGGGAACGGTGNCAACCCAGAAGGCCTTCTGGTAGACCCCAACACAGGAAAGGTAGAGATTAAATCTCTGTGTTCAAGTATCCCTGGATAAATTTGCTTCTCTAACTCAGTTTGGAATATCCGACAGACGCTGGGAACGGTATCAGGACATTTGGACTTTTCCTTTGCATCGGCATGGCACCCAGATGGGGTTACTTTCTCCACGGGTAACCAGGACAAGACCTGCCGGGTTTGGGACATTCGCAACCTGTCAAAATCTGTTGCTGTCTTGAGGGGTAACCTTGGAGCAATCCGATCCATCCGCTACACATCAGATGGGAAATACATGGCCATGGCTGAGCCGGCTGACTTTGTCCATGTGTACGATGTCTCAAAAGGGTATGAAACGGAGCAAGAGATTGACTTCTTTGGGGAGATCTCCGGAATATCCTTTAGCCCTGACACAGAAGCGCTCTTCATTGGCGTTTGGGACCGCACTTACGGAAGTCTAATTGAGTATGCCCGGCACCACAACTACTCCTACCTTGATTCATTACTATAATCATCCGACATACCAGAGGAATAAAAAGAGCCTATACATATGTGCTGCGCACTCTCCTGTCGCTTTGTTAAACTGAGAAACCTGAGAACGGAAAAAAACATAAACTCAAGTCGATCTCTAATGGTGTAAATGATGTGTTGTGCAAGTGGTATTAGGACAGAGAGCCGATTTAGTTAGTTGATTTTCATTTATCTCGAGTGTTCAAGTTCATGTATGTGTGTACATAAGTGTTGAGATTCGGCGAGTTTGCATCAAGTCTCAACTCTTGGCAAGAGACAACATGGGTCAAGTCTGTGGCTTGTTCTTATCTGGCTACGGTCACTTGTATGAACTCAATTTCAGAGTTGATTCTACCATTTGTTGGGTCGATTATATAATATTTCAGAATAATTTTGTTTTCTTCTCTGATACTTGGCTTGTGCGTATGTAGGTTGTGAACAACAAAATCAGACTCAATAAAAACATTAAGATCTTATAAGTAAAACCTTTTAAACAGCAGGGGGTCGAACGCAATTATTTGACTGAAAATCTCATAATCCAGAAAGAACCAACGAGAGAATGCCACATCATCCATCCGTAATCGTATCCTCACAAACAAAATCTGCATCTGCGTCTTCTCCTTTGCATCCCAGAAGCCAAAACAGATCACTCAAAAAGATCATAAATCCAAAACCACTCATTTCTCTTTCACTCAAAAAAAAATTCATAGAGAAGAAACAGCAGCAAAATGGCTACAAGCGCATCAGCTTTGCTCTCACCAACCACATTCTCAACTGCAATCTCTCAGAAGAACCCTAACTCCATCTCATTCCATGGCCTTCGTCCTCTCCGTCTCGGTGGCTCCTCCTCCTCCGCCTTTCCCAAACTATCAACCACAGCCGGAAGAAAATCCTCCTCCGCCGTTGTGAGAGCTGAGCTTAGCCCTTCCGTGGTCATAAGCCTCAGCACAGGTCTCTCCCTCTTCCTTGGCCGTTTCGTCTTCTTCAACTTCCAGAGAGAGAACGTTGCGAAACAGGGCTTACCGGAGCAGAACGGGAAGACCCACTTCGAAGCTGGAGATGATCGTGCAAAAGAATACGTCAGCCTCTTGAAATCGAACGATCCGATTGGATTCAACATCGTTGATGTTCTTGCTTGGGGTTCTATTGGACACATCGTTGCTTACTACATCTTGGCTACTTCCAGCAATGGATACGACCCTAGCTTCTTCGGCTGATTCATTCAATATCTCTCTTTTATCTTTCTCTCGTATATGTATATGGTTGACTTGTTTCGCAAGCTATCTAATCTATTCCCTATCTCTGTTTCTCCATATTCCTCTGTTGTTGCTCTTGTCTAAGACTTGTCCCTCTTTTTGCAACTGTTTTATTTCGCCATTTACAAAGATGGGTTTGCAAAGTTTTTACAAAGAACATATACAACGCAAAAAGAGATTAAGATTACATTTTCATTTAGGCTCAAGATTTCGATTTAGTCATCGTTTTTAAATTGTTCGTGAAGCTAGTTTGAAACCTTAAGAGTCTAGATGTAAATCTGAGAAGAAATCCCTTCAAGTATGCAAAAAAAAAAACAAAACAAAAAGAAGCCTTTAAGTTTAGATCAAGTTATGGCTGCAAAACAAAAACCATTGTAATACGGAGGGTAGTAGTGTCTGTAGAAAAGCAAGTCTGAATCCTTATGAGTCACATTCTTCAGTAAATAGGAGTTGGCATGTTGCTGAACCTCGAAAAGAAAGTGACAACTCCTGGATCATCTCATCTCTTGTTTCGTGAGAATAGTCTGGCGAAAACAAGATTGTGGCAGTCTTCAAGCAGCGAGCATTTCTCAAGATATATTTCGCCACATCCATCTGGTTCCGCAACCCAAAATATCAATCCACCTGAACGTTTCCACACTCGACAACAAACATCTAGGAACTCTGTTGTTCAATTGTCTGTCCCAATTATTGGGTAGATCCGAAAGCCTATCTGGCTCATGCTGAGATCAAACATGAGAAGATCTGGGTTATAACAGTATATATAGTAAAGTAAACCCAACAGAATATGTCTCTAACGAAAAAAAAAAACTTACATATATCAGATTGGCTTCGATCTCTCGTAAATTAGGAGAATCCTTGAGTAACCGAGCAAGTAAAATTGACCAACTTGAATCACATGGACATATCCTCAAATGTTCAAGTTGGTTGAAGACAATACCCTCTTGATAAAAAGCCTGCAACACATGATAAACAAAAAGATTCAACCTCAAGAAAACAAGATTGATAGAGATACGGATGGAAACAGATTATACCTCTTCGGTGTAGACTCCTAAGCATAAGTAAAGCCGCTTAACAGATGTGATTTTCGTAAAAAACTTTTTGATATTTTGGAATGTCAATACAAAATTAGCCACCTCCAACTTAGGCATATCTCCAAAAGAGTAGGAGAATCGAGGACTATCACTGTCACTCTCATCATCACTATCACTCTCTAGTCTTTCATCGCTGACTTCCAGATACTTCAGAGAAGGTGTATCAATCATAATCCCATCAAGATAACAAGAACTAGACATCCTTAGAGTTAGTCTCTGCAATGACTTGACAATTACTCTTAATATTCCCAAGTTGTCGATGTTATCTCGTTCCACAAATAGATTCTCAAGGACAGGGCAATTGGAAAGAAGTCGGTGAAGAGTGTTTTCAGCAGAGTAAGTCACACGTCGAAGGGACAATGTTTTGAGAGAGGGGAGACA